>NC_133426.1:13852500-14012500 GCF_049350105.2 Macaca mulatta | reverse complement strand
ATAAAGTACATTCTAGATTTCTCCCTATGAATTAATACCTCCTTTATCCACCAGTGACAAATCTAGCTCCAATTATCTTCAATATATTTACTTAAAGGATCAATTCCCTAGTATATAACCAATCTTACCATCAAAACCTCTATCCCCACCAAAATACCCTTCTTAACTTACTCAGAGTCTGATACCTCATTCTGAGCTGCCACTACTCCTCCATCTGATTGCCCCTCTTATCCCTAAAGCTTCCCACACGACCTTTGCAGAAGACTTTTGGTGGGAGGGAGAGAGGGAGGAAAGGTTCATTTGTTTCGTGGATTTTTAATAGAATCCTGCATTGATTTATTTCTTATCTTAGCACTTTAGGATTTCGACTCTATGTCTTCTATGTTTCTAATGAGAGATCAGGCATTACTTGAATTATCGTAATGTGTTAAATATATTTTTTCTGTCTGGCTGTCTTCCACATTCTCTTTTTTTTTTTTTTTTTCAATCTTTGGTTTTCAGCAGTTTGGCTATAATGTGCCTGGGTGTGGTTTTCTTTGTATTTATTCTTTCTAGGGTTCATTGAGCTTAGACGCATGAGTTTAAATATTTCGCCAAATTTAGGAAAAATGTTATAGAGATTCTGGATCGTATCACCTTCTTTGAAAAGTGATCATTTTTATTCTAGCAGGCTGGACTCAAATTCAAAACACTTTCAGTCAGTGAGAAGCAGCTGAATCTGTTCAGTTCTCAGCTTTTCAGATATTGCCTGTTCCTAGGAAGCTTGCAATCTCACTCACATGCAGTATTTGGACAGAGCTTATATGTAGATTTCATCTCTCTCTTCTGTGGCTTTCTTCTTTAGGATAAGCCCTCCCACTTTCCCATTGGTCAAATAGTACAAAACTCCATCCTTAAACTCCTCAAGCAGATGAGACTGTGGTTTTTCTGCTTGAGTTTTAGCAGTCTAATAACGGACAGACTGAGGACTGCCCTCAGGCAAAAAGTCATATAAATCCAAATGTAACCAAATGCAGTATTTGCCTTTCAAGGATAAACTTCTGTCTACTTTCTTAGTACTTTTTATTTCCACACCTTCGAAATACTTTTTAAAATGTATATTTCCAGTTTTTCACTGTTACCTGTGGGATTAGTACTTGGATACAGGTGATACTGCCATTGACTGAACAGAACCCTTTTGTTTTCATAGCATTTTTCAAATCCTTTCATTTTGTGGCATTTGCTTGACATAATTTATTCATGTGTTTATTTATCTGGATTTTATTTTATAGATACATTTATCTTTAATACTAATTATTTTGATCTATTATATGTCTTAATTTTTGCTTTTTTAAAAATATAGCTCCTCCTTTCTTTCTCGATTTTTAGATGGTTGACATTTTATTTGCCCTACTCTGAACTAAAATAAACAAGTATACATAACCTTCCCCTAACAAAGTAAAATGTTCAGGTTTATCTTCTCTCTCTGTCCTTTGATGCAGTAACTATGCTTTTGAAACTTGTAATTAATGCTTATTTTGACTGAAGAAGTCTTACTAATTGCTCTGCTTAGCATTGCTTCTTGGACCCCACTATCTCTTCCTGTATTAATTTTTCTTCTTGCCAGAATACATTTTTTATTGTTTCAGAATGGATTCATTGCCAGTAGCACTTCTGAGTCACAATATTATTATTGTTGTCACATGTGATTGATATTTTAACTTGATGAAAATTTCTACTGTCAAACTGACTTTTCTTTGAACTTTGAAGATACTGCTCAGCCATCTTGAATTCATAGTTTCTGATGCGTATTCTAATTATCAAGATAATTTTTGCTTTTTTATGTATTTTGTACCCATTCAATCTTCTAGGATTTTCTCCTTAATAGTGATGTCCTGAAAATTCATTACATCATGTCTAAACATGTATGTATGTGTGCACATGTGTATTTGCAAGGGTGGGAAAAGTATTCAATTTTTTTTTTTTTTTTGGCTCAGTAGTTGGTTGGGCCATTTAATCTGTAGACCATTCTTTATTTACCATAGGAAAATCCTCACATATTGAATCATATTTCCATCATCCCTAATGCCTCTTTCTAGAAATATGTATGAATATTTATGAATTTCTAGATCTGCTATGCAGCTCTTCTGTTGAGTTTTTTTTACAATTATTACTTTTAATATCTAAGATTGCAGTTTGTTTCTTTTTGGTAACATTCTTTCTCGTCATAGGTACAAGTCCTTTTTTACTCTCCAAGGACACAAATTAAGTTTAAAACATTGTCCTATTTGCTCTTTTTATTATGTTTCCTTGGGTATAAATTCTTTCATTTACTGGGTTTGTTATCTCCCATTCATAATTGGCTTTTATTCAATGTGCAGACATTTGAGCTTATATACTCAACTTTGTAATCAAAATCTCTTGACAAACATTGGATAATATTTTCAATGCATTTTAAGTAAGACTGGAGGATGGATAGGTAAACTGCCAGGTACTCAGCCTCAGCAGCTTGTCTTCAGTGATTGGTTTCCCTGTTCCTCTCAGGGGCATTATTTTATTCTTTTATTCAAGCTACCATTCTCATTACTCCTGCCAAGAGACGACAGATACTTCCCCTTACTAATGTGTGGCCCAGTTCATGGGGGTGAGAAATATGCAGGCATAACACTGACTAATCTTGCTGTTGGACCTCACTAACCACCCTGCCGGTATCAACTCCTTTTTGCTCCTGGTATCAAAGACATCTGAAAATAAAAAGCTCTTAGTGTTGTTCTCCCCTTTTGATAGAGGCCTCAATTACAAGCATTTGGATGTATTGTTTCCTTTTTCAATAAAATTGCCTGAGTTTTCCATCTTTCAGAACTTTCTCAGAGTTTCTAGTTTGCCAAGCTTTCCATTTCTGTTTTTATGCTTGATCATGCATTAATTAATTAATTTTATATTTTTTAAAAAATCACTTCTAGAGATTCCATTAAAGTGGGGGAGGTTATGTGTTCAGTTTAGAGTATTGAAAAAATATTCTTATTTTTTTAATCCATTTGGGGTGCACTGACATCTCTATCAATTCTGAGTCTTCCTGTCTGTCCATGAATAGAGTTTGTCCCTCCATTTATAAGGAAATACTTTGACCTCTTTCATTAACATTTTATAGTTTATAGCATATAAGATCGAATATATGTTTTCTTAGATCGACACCTGTGTTATTTTTCTTTAGCAACTTTAAATTATATTTTATTTTAAATTTTGGTGTCCAAGTGTTCATTGCTAGTATGTAGACATACACTTCCTATTTATTAAGTTTTAAATTTTTGTGGGTACATAGTAGGTCCATATATTTATGAGGTATAGAAGATATTTTGATACAGGCATACAATGTGTAATGATCACATCAGGGTACATGGAGTGACCATCTCCCTCAAGCATTTATGCTCTGTGTCACAAACAATTTAATTATATTGAGTTAGTTATTTCTAAATGTACAATTACATTATTATTGACTATAGTCACCCTGCTGTGCTATCAAATACAAGATCTGATTCATTTTATTTTTTGTAGCCATTAACCATCTCCACTTCCCCCTTACCACCACCCCACCACCCTCCCCAGCCTCTGGTAACCATCATTCTACTCTTATATCTATGAGTTCAATTGTTTTAATTTTTAGCTTCCACAAATAAGTGAGAACATGTGAAGCTTGCCTTTCTGTAGCTGACTTATTTCACTTAATATAATGACCTCCAGTTCCACACATGTTGTTTCAAATGACTGGATCTCATTCTTTTTTATGGCAGAACAGTACTCCATTGGGTATATGGACTCCATTTTCTTTTATTATTATTATTATTATTATTATTATTATTATACTTTAAGTTTGGGGATACATGTGCAGAATGTGCAGGTTTGTTACATAGGTATACAAGTGTCATGGTGGTTTGCTGCACCCATCAACCTGTCATCTACATTAGGTATTTCTCCTAATGCTATCCTTCCCCTAGCCTCCCATCCCCCAACAGGCCCCGGTGTGTGATGTTCCCCTCCCTGTGTCCATGTGTTCTCATTGTTCAACTCCCACTTATGAGTGAGAACATGCAGTATTTGGTTTTCTGTTCCTGTGTTAGTCTGCTGAGAATGATGGTTGCCAGCTTCATCCATGTCCCTGCAAATGACATGAATTCATCCTTTTTTATGGCTGCATAGTATTCCATGGTATATATGTGCCACATTTTCTTAATCCAGTCTATCATTGATGGACATTTGGGTTGGTTCCAAGTCTTTGCTATTGTGAATAGTGCCGCAATAAACATACACGTGCATGTGTCTTTATAGCAGCCTGACTTATAATCCTTTGGGTAGATGCCCAGTAATGGGATTGCTGGGTCAAATGGTATTTCTGGTTCTAGATCCTTAAGGAATTGCCACACTGTTTTCCACAATGGTTGAACTAATTTACACTTCCACCAACAGTGTAAAAGCGTTCCTATTTCTCCACATCCTCTCCAGCATCTGTTTCCTGACTTTTTAATGATCACCATTCTAACTGGCGTAAGATGGTATCTCATTGTGGTTTTGATCTGCTTTTCTCTAATGACCAGTGATGATGAGGTTTTTTTTTCATATGTTTGTTGGCTGCATCAATATCTTCTTTTGAAAAGTATCTGTTCATATCCTTCGCCTACTTTTTGATAAGGATTTTTTGTAAATTTGTTTAAGTTCCTTGTAGATTCTGGATATTAGCCCTTTGTAAGATGGATAGATTGCAAAAATTTTCTCCCATTCTGTAGGTTGCCTGTTCACTCTGATAACAGATTATTTTGCTGTGCAGAAGCTCTTTAGTTTAATTAGATCCCATTTGTCTATTTTGGCTTTTGTTGCCATTGCTTTTGGTGTTTTAGTCTTTTCCCTTGCCTATGTCCTGAATGGTATTGCCTAGGTTTTCTTCCAGGGTTTTTATGGTTTTAGGTCTTACTTTTAAGTCTTTAATCCATCTTGAGTTAATTTTTGTATAAGGTGTAAGGAAGGGGTCCAGTTTCAGTTTTCTACATATGGCTAGCCAGTTTCCCCAACACCATTTATTGAACAGGGAATCCTTTCCCCATTGCTTGTTTTTCTCAGGTTTGTCAAAGATCAGATGGTTGTAGATGTATGGCGTTATTTCTGACGCCTCTGTTCTGATCTGTTACATTGGTCTATTTATCTGTTTTGGTACAAGTACCGTGTGGTTTTGGTTACTGTAGCCTTGTAGTATAGTTTGAAGTCACGTAGCGTAAGGCCCCCAGCTTTGTTCTTTTTGCTTAGGATTGTCTAGGCTATACAGGCTCCTTTTTGGTTCCATATGAAATTTAAAGTAGTTTTTTTCCAATTCTGTGAAGAAAGTCAGCGGTAGCTTGATGGGGATGGCATTGAATCTATAAATTACCTTGGGCAGTATGGCCATTTTCACAATATTCATTCTTCCTATCCATGAGCATGGAATGTTTTTCCGTTTGTTTGTGTTCTCTCTTATTTCCTTGAGCAGTGGTTTGTAGTTCTCCTTGAAGAGGTCCTTCACATCCCTTGTAAGTTGTATTCCTAGGTATTTTATTCTCTTGGTAGCAATTGTGAATGGGAGTTCGCTCATGATTTGACTCTCTGTTTGTCTATTATTGGTGTATATGAATGCTTGTGATTTTTGCACATTGATTTTGTATCCTGAGACTTTGCTGACATTACTCATCAGCTTAAGGAGATTTGGGGTTGAGGTGATGGGGTTTTATAAATATGCAGTCATGTCATCTGACAACAGAGACAATTTGACTTGCTCTCTTCCTATTTGAATACCCTTTACTTCTTTCTCTTGCCTGATTGCCCTGGCAAGAACTTCCAATACTATGTTGAATAGGAGTGGTGAGAGAGGGCATCCTTGTCTTGTGGCAGTTTTCAAAGGGAATGCTTCCAGCTTTTGCCCATTCAGTATGATATTGGCTGTGGGTTTGTCATAAATAGCTTTTATTATTTTGAGATACATTCCATCAATACCTAGTTTATTGAGAGTTTTTAGCATGAAGGGGTGTTGAATTTTATCAAAGGCCTTTTCTGCATCTATTGAGATAATCATGTGGTTTTTGTCATTGGTTCTGTTTATGTGATGGATTATGTTTACTGATTTGCATATGTTGAACCAGCCTTGCATTCCCAGGGATGAAGCTGACTTGATCATGGTGGATAAGCTTTTTGATGTGCTGCTGGATTCAGTTTGCCAGTATTTTATTGAGGATTTTCGAAATGATGTTCATCAGTGATACTGGCCTGAAATTGTCTTTTTTTGTTGTGTCTCTGCTGGGTTTTGGTATCAAGATGATGCTGACCTCATCAAATGAGTTAAGGAGGAGTCCCTCTTTATATATTGTTTGGAATCGTTTCAGAAGGAATGGTACCAGCTCCTCTTTGTACCTCTGGTAGAATTCAGTCATGAATCCATCTGGTCCTGGGCTTTTTTTGGTTGTTAGGCTATTAATTACTGCCTCTATTTCAGAACTTGTTTTTGGTCTATTCAGAGATTCAACTTCTCCCTGGTTTAGTCTTGAGAGGGTGTATGTGTCCAGGAATTTATCCATTTCTTCTCAATTTTCTAGTTTATTTGTGTGGAGGTGTTTATAGTATTCATTTTTTGTTGTGTCTACTTGATAATTCTCTTTTATCTTCTTTATTAATCTGACTAGTGGTCTATCTATTTTGTTAATCTTTTCCAAAAACTAGCTCCTGGATTCACTGATTTTTTGAAGGGTTTTTCATGTATCTATCTCCTTCAGTTCTGTTCTGATCTTAGTTATTTCTTGTCTTCTGCTAGCTTTTGAATTTGTTTTCTCTTGCTTCTCTAGTTCTTTTAATTGTGATGTTATGGTGTCAATTTTAGATCTTTCCTGCTTTCTCTTGTGGGCATTTAGTGCTATAAATTTCCCTCTAAACACTGCTTTAGCTGTGTCCCAGAGATTCTGGTATGTTGTGTCTTTTTTCTCACTGGTTTCACATAACTTATTTATTTCTGCCTTAATTTCATTATTTACCCAGTAGTCAGTCAGGAGCAGGTTGTTCAGTTTCCATGTAGTTGTGCAGTTATTAGTGAGTTTCTCAATCCTGAGTTCTAATTTGATTGCACTGTGGTCTGAGAGACTGTTATGATTTCCATTATTTTGCATTTGCTGAGGAGTGTTTTACTTTCAATTATATGGTCAATTTTAGAGTTAGTATGATGTGGTGCTGAGAAGAATGTATATTCTGTTGATTTGGGGTGGAGAGTTCTTTAGATGTCTATTAGGTCCACTTGGTCCAGAGCTGAGTTCCAGTCCTGAATATCCTTGTTAATTTTCTATCTCGTTGATCTCTCTAAGGTTGACAGTGGGGTGTTAAAGTCTCCTACTATTATTGTGTGGGTGTCTGAGTCTCTTTGTAGGTCTCTAAGAACTTGCTTTATGAATCTAGGTGCTCCTGTTTCGGGTGCATGTATATATATGCATTGATCACTTTACCATTCTTGTTGCATCGATCACTTTATCATTATGTAATGCCCTTCTTTGTCTTTTTTTATCTTTGTTGGTTTAAAGTCTGTTTTATCAGAGACTACGATTGCAACCCCTGCTATTTTTTTGCTTTCCATTTGCTTGGTAAATCTTCCTCCATCCCTTTATTTTGAGCCTATGTGTATCTTTGTACATGAGATGGGTCTCCTGAATACAGCACACTGATGGGTCTTGACTCTTTATCCAATTTGCCAGTCTGTGTCTTTTAATTGGAACCTTTACCCTGTTTACATTTAAGGTTAATATTGTTATGTGTGAATTTGATCCTGTCATTATGATGCTAGTTGATTATTTTGCCCCTTAGTTGGTGCAGTTTCTTCATAGTGTCGATCGTCTTTACAATTTGGTATGTTTTTGCAGTGGCTGGTACAAATTTTTCCTTTCCATATTTAGTGCTTCCTTTAGGAGCTCTGTAAGGCAGGCCTTGTGGTGACAAAATCTCTCAGCATTTGCTTGTCTGTAAAGGATTTTATTTTTCCTTCACTTATGAAGCTTAGTTTGGCTGGATATGAAATTCTGGGTTGAAAATTCTTTTCTTTAAGAATGTTGAATATTGGCCACCACTCTCTTCTGGCTTGTAGGGTTTCTGCAGAGAGATCCTCTGTTAGTCTGATGGGCTTCCCTTTGTGGATAACCCCACCTTTCTCTCTGGCTGCCCTTAACATGTTTTCCTTCATTTCAACCTTGGTGAATCAGACAATTATGTGTCTTGGGGTTGCTCTTATCAAGTAGTATCTTTGTGGTGTTCTCTGCTTTTCCCTGAATTTGAATGTTAGCCTGCCTTGCTAGATTGGAGAAGTTCTCCTGGTTAATATCCTGAACAGTGTTTTCCAACTTGGTTTTATTCTCCCCATCACTTTCAGGTACACCAATCAAATGTAGGTTTGGTCTTTTCACATAGTCCCATATTTCTTGGAGACTTTGTTAATTTCTTTTCATTCTTTTTTCTTTGATCTTGTCTGCACACTTTATTTCATTAAGTTGACCTTCAATCTCTGATATCCTTTCTTCTGCTTCATTGATTCAGCTATTGATACTTGTGTATGCTTCACGAAGTTCTCATGCTGTGTTTTTCAGCTCCATCACGTCGTTTATGTTTTTCTCTAAACTGGTTATTCTAGTTAGCAATTCTTCTAACCTTTTTTCAAGGTTCTTAGCTTCCTTGCATTGGGTTGTAACATGCTTCTTTAGCTTGGAGGAGTTTGTTATTACCTACCTTCTGAATCCTACTTCTGTTCAAACTCATTCTCCATCCAGTTTTTTTCCCTTGTTGGCGAGGAGTTTTGATCCTTTGGAGGAGAAGAGGCATTCTGGTTTTTGGAATTTTCAGCCTTTTTTTGCTGGTTTTTCCTCATCTTTGTGGATTTATCTACCTTTGGTCTTTGATGTTGGTGACGTATGGATGGAGTTTTTGTGTGGACATCCTTTTTGTTGATGTTGACGCTATTCCTTTCTGTTTCTTAGTTTTCCTTCTAATAGTCAGGCCCCTCTGCTGCACGTCTGCTGGTGTTTGCTGGAGGTCCACTCCAGACCCTGTTTGCCTGGGTATCACCAGCAAAGGGTACAGAACAGCAAAGATTGCTGCCTGCTCCTTCCTCTGGAAACTCTGTCCCTGAGGAACACCCACCAGATGCCAGCCGGAGCTCTCCTTTATGAGGTGTCTCTCGACCCCTGCAGGGAGTTGTCTCCCAGTCAGGAGGCACAGGGGTCAGGGACCCACTTGAGGAGGCAGTCTGTCCCTTAGCAGAGCTCGAGTGCTATGCTGGGAGATCTGCTGCTCTCTTCAGAACTGGTAGGCAGGAACGTTTAAGTCTGCTGAAGCTGCGCTCATAGCCACCCCTTTCCCCAGGTGCTCTGTCCCAGGGAGATGGGAGTTTTATCTATAAGCCCCTGACTGGGGCTGCTGCCTTTCTTTCCCCCCACCTTTTTCGAGACCAGGTCTTGCTCTGTCGCCCAGGCTGGAGCGCAGTGGCACTATCTCAGCTCACTGCAACCTCTGCCTCCAAGGTTCAAGCAATTCCCCTTCCTTAGCCTCCCAAGTAGCTGGGATGACAGGCATACACCACCACACCTGGCTAATTTTTGTATTTTTAGTAGAGATGGGGTTTCACAATGTTGCCCAGGCTGAGTTTTGAAAATAATTCTTAATCCCTTTTTTCTCTCCAGTGTTAATATACTTATGCCATATAATATTTAATATTGTATAATATTAGCTGATATGGGGGTAAGAATCACTTGATAGAAACTGTTTTTTTTTTAAAAGGAATCTTTGTATCTGTGTCCTCAAAAAAGGCATATTAATCATTTTCTCAAATGCTAATATATCACAAGAAAGTCATTCCCCTTTTGGGTCACAAGTTAATTTTTGTTGCTAATAATTTAATGCAATGAGTTAATACTACTGGTACAGTAAGCACTACTTAATTGTTATAATTAACTGAAGCTGAACATAATTATTACATAATCAGGCAAGGTACATTTTGAGATGTTGTTTCATTGATTTTTCATGGTGCTTTCTCATTCCCTGAACTTAATGATAAAATTGGACAATTCATAGGGTGCCTCTCAGCAATTAGTCCCAATTAGCCAGATTCAAATTCTGTCATGAGTCATGTACCTTGTTTCTTTAGTTATGTCCCTCCAGTGTGGTCTGAAGAGCTTAAGAACACATACCAGTTAATTAAGAAAAGCATATTTAATTACCAGTATATACTTCCCAATAATTATAATCTTGTCATTTATTGAAAAATATTTAGTGAATACAAAGCAGTACGTGTATCATATAAAATACTAATAAAATAAGTTTTTGTACACTATCAAGCTGAGAAATTTAACATTGACCATAATTTGAAGTCCTCTGTTTAAACCATCCTGACCCTTGCTTCCTTTTTCTTCTTGGGTAATCATTATCCAAATTTAGTGTTTGTATTATTATGTTGTTTCTCTTCAAAATGTTGTGGCACGTGTGAACACACACATGCATTTATAAAATGCAAATGGTCAATTAAGCCGGGTTTTGAAGTTCTTAAAATTGGTATCATATTACAATTATTATTCTACAATTTGCTTTCTTATTCAATGTTATGTTTTTATGATTAATCCATGTTGATTCATTTAGTAGCAAGTTGTTAATTTTCACTCTTGTTAATGTTCCAGTCTATGATTATTCCAGAATTCTCTTAACCATTCTCCCATAGTAGACATTTGTATTATTTTGTTCTTTTTGCCGTTCTTGGTTTTGTTTGTATTTTTTCTATTGCAAAAATGTGGCAAAACACATTTTTGTTTATGTTTCCTATGTGCACATGGAAGAAATTCTCTAGGATAATAGCAAAAAGTAGAATATCTGGGTTGCAGGTTAGACTATCTTTAAAATAACTAAGTAACGCCAAATTGTTTTCCAAAGTATTGGCTTATCATTTCATTATGTATATTTCTATCAGACATCATGTTCCATACCTTAAATATATACAACTTAAAAAAACAAAGTACTGATTCTTAATTCCACTAGCAACATGTAAGCTTTCCCTTGATTCATATTCACATTACTTGGTATTGTCAGATTTAAAAATTGTTGCCTATCTGGTTGTTTTAATCACTTTGGGCTGCCATGGCAAAATACCATAGACTAGGTGGCTTAAACAACAAAAATTTATTTTCTCACTATTCTGGAGGCTATAAGTTTGAGGTCAAGCTGCTAGCATGGTCAGGTTCTGGTGAGGGCTCTCTTCCTGGATGGCAGATGGCCACCTTCTTACTGTGTCCTAACATGGCAGAGTGAAAGAGAGTGTCAGCTCTTTTATGTCTCTTCTTGTAAGGAAACAAATCCTATTGGATTAGGGTCCTAACGTTATGAATTAATT
Organism: Macaca mulatta; assembly: GCF_049350105.2. Classification (NCBI taxonomy): domain Eukaryota; kingdom Metazoa; phylum Chordata; class Mammalia; order Primates; family Cercopithecidae; genus Macaca; species Macaca mulatta. The sequence goes on along the minus strand of NC_133426.1, from coordinate 14,001,102 downwards.
TAACCTTAATTGCTTTCTTACTTCAAATACAATCACATTGAGAGTTAGGGCTTCAACATATCAATTTGGGAGGGAAGAGGCACAATTCAGTCAATAGCATTGGTGGAATAAAGAGACATATTGTATTTTTTCTTTAAATTTCTCTGACGTGTAATGACATCAAGCATGTTTTCACAAGTTTATTGGTCATGGAGGTTTCTTATTTCTATAAATGTTTTTGGCCATTTTTCCTTGGTTTGCTTGTATTTTTTATATGGATTTTTAGAATTTCTTAATGTGTTTTGGATACTGATTCTCTATTGGTCATGTAAGAGCAGAAGTTGTTTTAAAAAAATTTTAATGTAGTCACATTTATCAATTGTTTCATTAATAGTTTGTATGCATAAATAATTTATAAAATTCTTTTCTACTCAAAACTCATAAAAATATTAACCTCTTCTAGAAATGTCAAAGTTTTGCTTTCTTTGGTTAAGTTTTAAAGCTACATAAAAACTGACTGTTGGATGATCTGTGATTAGGATCTAAATTCATTTTTATGGAATAATTAATTATCAGAGCACTGTTTATCAAGAGGTTCATTAATTCTCCACTGATTTGAAATGGTGTCTCTGTATCTCTTTCTGGACTCTCCTATTTCACTGGTCTATTTTTTTCTATCTCTGCATGAATTCCTCATTGTTCTAATTATTATACCTTTGACTTTATTATATAGTGGTATCTCCCTTAGCAAATAAGCCCGCTCTATCATTTCCTCATGAATTTATAGACAGGTCTGACTCTTTTCCGTATACATTTTTGAATTCTTTAAAAAATCTGTCAAGATAGTTATTGAACTTGCATTGATTCTACAGATCAATTTGGATAGAAATGGTAATATTTATATTGTTCTGACTTTCTAACCACAAACATTTGTTTGGGTGTTAATGATTTTTAATAAGTTCCCCAATTTTTTCATAAACATTTATGTTTAGACATCATGACATGCTTCTGATTCCAGGTCTATAGCCTACATCAGGGAGACCAGAAGTTGGGCTGCTTGGCAATACTATGAAAAAAACGAAAAACAAAAAACTGCACTTAGGTGGGCAGTGCTTTGGGCACCAACATACAAGGTCTTCCCAATAGTCTCTCAGTTACACCATCCACTAAAAAAACTAGTGAAGGAGCTCTAGACAAAAAGAACTCCAATCTTGGTTTTGTAATTAAATCATTGTGTCTTTAGGCCACTTTACCTCTTTGAGCCTCAGTTTACCATATGAAAAATGAAATGAAGGGTTATCTTCAAAGTGTTACAGTCTAACATCACAGAAATTTTGTTCAAAGAAAATTCACAATAAAGAGCAGAACTAACAGGTTCACAGAACTCTTGAGGTTATCTTCTGACTTACCTTTGTTTGTAGTAACAAGCAGCTCCTCAGTTTATGGTGGTTTACAGGAACAAACCTTTATTTCCTGTTCGCCTTACAAGTCATTAACGTGGGTTGGCTGTGGCTGCTGTAGCACTGATGAGCTCTGCATCTTTTGGAACTGAATCCTGGAACTCACTCTGGGAAATGTTGCCCAAAAGCACTATTTCCTAACCTAATAGCTTTGACATGATTTGTCAAACAAAATCAAAATGATGTTAGCTATAATGTATTTTTTCTGCATATAAAGGCAATATATGCTTATTTAAGAACATTTCTAAACCATAACAAATGTAAGAAGATAATGCAAGTGGCCTGTAAATATAACACCTAGAGATAATATTAACTTTTTGATATTTTTCCTTTCAGGTTTTACCTTTGTGTCAATGTATATAAATTTCAATAAAATCAAGATTTTATTGTGCAAGTCATTCTTTAACCTTATAACAAAACCTAACATATATTATAATCATATATTTCTTTGTCATTTAATGAGTTTTAAAAATAGGAATTTCACATTGGGAGTTATACCTGATGTAAATGACGAGTTGATGGGTGCTGATGAGTTGATGGGTGCAGCACACCAACATGGCACAAGTATACATATGTAACAAACCTGCACGTTATGCACATGTACCCTAGAACTTAAAGTATAGTAATAAAAAAAAATAGGAATTTAAATGGCTACATAAAATCCTATAATATGAATGTTCCATAATTTGAGTGTTTTCTTTTCTATTTATTTACTTTAAGGCTACAATTAATATTATTACAAATAAAGCAGAATATTGATCATTTATTACATCCTTATAAAAGATTTCTGGAAAGAGTAATATGAATTCTTGCCTGAAGGTGAGTTTATTTCAAACTCACCACATAATTCTGATATCTCATTGTGAGAAATGATAAATATATTTGCAGTTTAAATCACATGACCATGAGTTATCTGGCTGTTGAGGGCAAATTCAAAGGCAGGCTATGTTCTGTTGACTAGGAGGTAGCGAATTTAGTCGGGGGAGATACGTAGTTAAGTAATGTAGGAAGAGGCTTTATATTATGGAGTGTCCGTTTTATTCCTTTTGCCTTTATGCAACAGGAACTGTTCCTGTTTCTGAGTCCTCTTCTCTACCTTCCTGTTAGCACTAAGTTCTACCATTGCCTTGGCCTTTGCATCAATATTTATGCCATCTGAACAATCAGTCACATGTCCTCCATGGGTACACATATATGATTTCTTCATTTTCCATACACATACACACACACACACACACACACACACACACCCCAAATTTTAATTATTCTTACACATCTAATCACCTGAAGCATTTCTTATGGCAACCAGCATGGAGTATATCAGCTTATCTATGCAGGACCAGTCTTTTACTGTATTCGTTCTTCGTAAGTGAGACTCAGTTAAGAGGATATTTAGTTTGTAGGCCATTTGCCTTTTAGAAAGCTTGACAAGGACATTGCAGCTTATCTTGACACCATATGTAGAACTAGATCTGCAGGAAACAATTGAGCAGTGGCCATAGGTTGGAGCAATGCAGCTGGGAAAGCCTTCTCTCAAGATCAGGTCCACATAGTGAAATACTTACTACCAGAAAGGGTAGAATCCTGGTTGACTTCAGCTGGTTAGGTAAAATACATTTATTACAAATATTTATTTTATTAAGCACTTACCTGAGGGCTTACTATACTTTAGGCACTGTTCTAAGACTTAAATATCATCTCATTTTATCTTTACATCCCTATAAGGTAAGTGCTCATTTAATTATCTCCATTTTATAGTCTAGGAAACTAAGGCACAAAGAATATGAGCAATTTTTTAAAGAACAGCCAGCAATTCAACCAAAAGAGATGCCCCCAAAGCCCAGGCTTTGTACCAGTCAGTATGTTAGGACTGGGTAAGATCGAATTACTTTAACAAAATCATTAACAATGACCTCACTAAGTGCACAGATTAGCATGGAGCTAGAACTTCAAAGCTGAGCAAAATGATGTAAAATATTACAACCGGGTCTAAAATAAAGAGACATATGTAAAGGCTGTGAGGACTAAAGATGAAGAAGCTAATACTGCAGTGAATTAATAAAACTATAAATTCTGTGTGGAGCATGTGGCAAGGCTACAGAAGGGAGATAACATTTGAGCTGGTTCTTAAGAATGGGTAAGACAGGAAGGACTTACATGAGAGGGTGGAATTCTAGTGTTCAAACTACTTGTCAAACTAGAAGGGAAAACAGTCTGCCAAACTATCTATATTAAGAGCTTGGAATGTATCACTGGGCACACAACATGGGTACCTTTCCCACATCCCTAGTAGTTACATGTAGCCATATGACCAACTGAATGTGGACAGAAGCATACTCCATTTCTAGGCCTGGCTCATAAAAAGCTGCCATGCGATCCTTTACATTATCTCTTCCCTTACCTATCAGTGGGGTGCAGAAGATGCAAGAGAGGCTAGGACTCTGAAGATGCAAGCGATGACAGGGCCGCAGTTTAAGGCAGCCTGGATCTCTGAGTCACCCTATGAAGGCTACACTCCAGAAACATTAGACACAGTAATTTTCTTCAGTAACTTTTCTCCTGACATTCTTTCTTCAAGTAGCTTCAAGAGAACTTATGTCCTGATGTGGGGTGGGGGACGGGGGAACCTAAGAAAGGTCTCCAGAACTTTTTGAGTTGGGATAATATATATCACAATCCTAGAACCTCTTATTACAGATGTCCAGTGGGTTAAAGAAGTCGTGTAAGAGGCTCGATTTACGGCATTATGAAAAAGGCATTTTTATCCATCTCTCTGTGAGCCCAAAGGTAGAATCCTGAATATAATTGCCAAGTATGAGCAATGATTTGAAAAATCAGTGGCACCATGCCTTTTCTATATATCAATTTCTGTGTTAATTTGTTTGGCTTGTAGTTACAGTCACAAAGCACTTAATGGCTCACACGCACAAACATTATGTCTCACTCAGGTTGTATGCTGGAAGTTCCCAATTAACTGGGGGTCAACTGCATCTACTGTGGCATTGCTCAGCACTGATTAACTCTGCTTTGCCTCACATGTCTTCTCATTTTAGTACCCTGGCTTAAGGAGCACGTAAGGTAGGATCTGCCCGTTTTCTGGCAGAGAGAAAGAGAGGCCAAGCTGAACCACACAATCATGTTTAAAGCTTTTGCTTGAACTTGGTATGCATCAAGTTATCTCATACTCCATTGGCCAAAGTAAGTTATTTGGCCAAGTCCAGAATCAATAGAGCAGAAAGGTATATAAATAGTTGTGAACAGTAATACAATAGACCACATCTTCTTTATGTGTTTGAAGATTGCAAGGCCAAATTCTGGTATCAGCTATCCCACAGCTAACTATCCTGTGGTGTTACCATGTTTCACGCTTATTGACTAAGACAGCTAATTCACCCAGGAAAAGTTTCTCTAGAATGAGTCTGTGTGCATTGCTTTTTTTTTCTTTTTCTTTTTTTTTTTTGTTGAGACAGAGTCTCGCTTTGTCGCCCAGACTGGAGTGCAGTGGCCGGATCTCAGCTCACTGCAAGCTCCGCCTCCTGGGTTCACGCCATTCTCCTGCCTCAGCCTCCCAAGTAGCTGGGACTACAGACGCCCGCCACCTCACCCAGCTAGGTTTTTGTATTTTTTAGTAGAGACGGGGTTTCACCGTGTTAGCCAGGATGGTCTCGATCTCCTGACCTTGTGATCCGCCCGTCTCGGCCTCCCAAAGTGCTGGGATTACAGGCTTGAGCCACCGCGCCCGGCCAACATTGCTTTTATCCTTCCATTTGATTGCCAAGATCTGTGCATTATCAGCGTGCTATTTTGAGAGAACATTAGAGGAACCGATGTATTTTTTGAAAACAACTAATCACTTTCTTGCTTTCTGTATTAGCACAACTTATTCTGCACAGGCTTCCCCTTGCGGGAGAGGTGCATGGTCCTGAAACCAGAGGGTTTTAGGATGCATTTAAAGAATCATATACTTTTACACCCTTTTTTGTCACCCTAATTACTTTCCTATTTGCATTCCAAATGCTGCTTTATGGAAATCCAATTCAAATTCAGATTCTAGTCTCTGAATAAGAGAAAGCCACTAAACTGTGCTTACTGTTAGAAATGGGCCTTGGAGAAATCTGAAGCCTCTGTTGTACTGCCTAAGAAATGTGAATGTTCTTTTGATCCAGACAGACGACAAGTTGGACTAAAATGCCTGTGGCAGTAGGGAGGCAACATTCTAAAGAAGAATATGATTTATTTAAAACTCATTTATTTGAATATTACATCACCAGCACTGGATCAATTTGATGTTAATGTTTAATTCAGAATGTCCATTTTGCTATGCAAACTAGAAGTCCTGCTGTTAATTTTTGGGGTAATTCAGGTTTCTACAATGCATTTTCCTTTCACTGGAGTCTGTAAGATACTTGACCTCAATCTACCATGCCCCCAGTCCATTTCTTTTTATTGCATGGATCATTTATTCCAAGGGGAGATGTGATACCCTAGTAAAAGAGTTTACTGAGTCACTGGCTATTCTTTCTCAACTTTAGGGCTCCAGGTAGTAAATATGAACATTCAGGAACTCCACATTACTAAATTAGAAAAGTTAACAGTGTAACATGGCTTAGAGGGTACAAGACAAACTCCAAAATTTCGTTGTGGGTGGACATGTCTGGCCAGATAATGGGACAGAAGGAAATGTGTCAGCTGGTCACATTCAAACTTTAATAAACATAACATTTATTGAATTTCAATGTCTTATTTGATTTATAGGTTAACCTCCATTTCCTAATTTTCTTTGGGTTAACCTCCAACCCTAGTAACCCAGGAAAATTAGGCTAGTATTCTCTAGCAAAATAAAATAGGACATTTGTTTTAGGGTGAGAGCTCTCTGAAAATCCTTTCAAATATCTTCTCATCAAGTTTTGGCTGGGACAAACAAAATACTCCTGGCAGTATTGATTTTTTTGTTTTAAAGCAAGAATGCAAATATTTAGGGTCTCTAAAGGTGTACCTATTCTCAAATGTGACTCAAAACCAAATAAGCTTTTATATGTGTGAAACAAAGTTTATGGAAGGCCATTGTTTTGGACAAGCCTCCTGCACTAGGCCCCAGCAGACTAGACCAAATCAGGATGGAGTCACTTGTGCTAATGAAGCAGCCTCATGTAATACTTGAGGTCTGTTGTCTCACATCGAGGAAGTCAAGGACACAGACACACAAGGAATGAGGTTAAGAGTGGAGGTTTAGGCCAGGCACGGTGGCTCACGCCTGTAATCCCAACAATTTGGGAGGCCAAGGCGGGCGGATCATGAGGTCAGGAGACTGAGACCATCCTGGCCAACATGGTCAGGATGGCCAACCCCATCTTTATTAAAAATACAAAAATTAGCTGGGTGTGGTGGTGCACACCTGTAGTCCCAGCTATTCGGGAGGCTGAGGCAGAGGAATCGCTTGAACCTGGGAGGCGGAGGTTGCAGTGAGCCAAGATCACGCCACTGCACTCCAGCCTGGCAACAAAGTGAGAGTCCGTCTCAAACAAAAAGAGTGGAGGTTGAATAGGCGAAAGAAAGAAAAACTCTCTCTCCTGTAGAGAGAAGGGTTCCTCCGAGAGGGTCTTCCGCTTCTGCAGTGAAATGCAGCGGGTTTTATAGATGAGCTTGAGGAGGCAGTGTCTGATTTACATAGGCCACAAAAGATTGGTTGGACCAGGTGTGCCATCTGCATAAGACATGAACAACTGGTTAGGACTAGGTGTTCCATTTGCATAGCGTGCGACTTTCTGGTAGTCCCCACCCTAATCCTTTGCTATGCAGATGAGTTCTCTACCTGGCTGGTGCCATGTTACCTGGTTCTTTACTATACACATGGTGACAAGGAAAAGGGAAGATGGAGCCTCCATGTTGAACATTCCTGGCCCTCAGGTAGCCCTTTTCTATTGACGCAGGCCGCCAACATTCACCCGTGCAAGCTTCCACCTTGCTTATCAATGTCTGCAGCTCGATTTTTCAGGCTGGTCTTTGTTAGAAAAGAAATAATTTCAGGGCTGCTTTTTGTTAAAAGGGAAATTCTACCAAGGACTCTGTTGCCCTTACTATCTGTCTAAATAATTTCTTTCTATCTCCTGTATCACTAAGTGCCATGTAATCAAAGTGAACTTTGAAACAGGATAGTTTTCCCCCAAACACAAAAGATTCTAGTCAACCTCAGTCACCCTAATAAGGAAGTCTTTGCTGTTTTAACCGTGTAAGAAAAATAACTTTGAAATGACCAATCTGTTTTTTGTTCTCTGTTTTATCATCAAGCAAATGGGCTTGTTTCTTGATGCTCACAGAAGCCAATATCATGTGGCATTGGCTTTTGAGAAAAGAAAGGCTTTATTTACAAAACTGGTCAGGAAGGAAATAGGAGCAGTCTCTCCAATTTGGGGTCTGGGGCAAATTTATGGGATCAGAGGGCAAGGGAAACAAGTTAGGAATGTTGTCTTGGCAAGTCTAATTGGAGGGCTTTAAATTTGGTGGGGGTTGTTTGTTTTGAGATGGAGTCCCACTCTGTCACCCAGGGTGGAGCGCAGTGGGATAGCCTCGGCTGACTGCAACCTCTGGCTCCCAGGTTCAAGCGATTCTCCTACCTCAGCCTCCAAGTAGCTGGGACTTCAGGTGCGTGCCGACACACCCAGCTAATTTTTGTATTTTTAGTAGAGACGGGATTTTGCCACGGTGGTCAGGCTTGTCTCGAAACTCCTGACCTCAAGTGATCCACCTGCCTTGGCCTCCCAAAGTGCTGGGATTACAGGCATGAGTTACGACGCCTGGCCAAGGGCTTTAAATTTGACCATTTACAGAAAGGTGTGTTGAGGATTTTAGCCCCAGATCTTCTGGCCCAACGTACTCCTCACTTCTGAAAGAGTTTAGGCATTCGGGTTCCTGTCATGTCTCAGTCTTCTTGGTGCTTAGGGGAGGATTAATCGGTTCCTGGCACAGTTAGAAGTCAGAGCTTTTTCTATTGCATATACCTGGGCTACATGCATGCAGTTTTCAACTCTGTTATACCTACAAGGTAACTTGACATTTTGTTATCAATACAATAAGCCCCGCTTGGGCTGGTCCTGCAGTTACAGTTTCTGCTTTCTTCAGCTTTCTACCTATAAAGTCAAACTCCTCTGCTCAGCTCATCAGAATACTCATTCTGTTTTATAGAATGAGGTGTTATCCAACTCTAGAATCATAAATAAAAGCAAATAAAGATTTTTACACTAAATATGTTGCAATTTTGACATATGGCTCTGTCAACCTAAAATAAGCAAAAGGGTCAGAATGCAGTTTAAACAGAATTTATTCATGCACAAATGTTGAGGACTACAGCCTGGGACACACTTCCAACTTGCCTTGGGGAGTACTCCAGAGAACAAAAGAGAGGCTCAAGTTTTTAAATAAAAAAATGATGAATCTGAGGAGAAAAGTTCTTCATCAAAAATGTTCATTGGTTTACAGAAAACATTAGTTAGTGATTAGCTATACATTGTTGAACTATAGGGTATATGGCATTTTATGGCTCGTTGGAGTCATTCTAGAGTCTACATAGCAAGTGGCTTCAAGAAGTGATTATTTAGCTCAAGGGGTAGTGAGACTTGACTGCTATTACATTGTAAATGCCTTTCTGGGCCTGCTAATTGAAACCGGCTCATGCTTCTTGGATAAAAGGTTTTCTTCCTTTCTCAACTCAAAACCAATAAGCCTTTTAAATGGCTTAGCAATGGATACAAGAGGTGTACCCAAGGAAGTTGAAGAACATGCAGTCCCTATGATCCAAAGTCACTCCCTAAGATAGTCAAAAAGAAAGAAAGCAAAAACCCTCATTGCCACAGGCAGTTAAGGCAATAAGGAGAGAGAGATGAGCTCCCTGAGGGATGGCAATAGGTTGCTAGAACATCAGCAGCAAATGGAGTGCCTAGACTTCCACATATCTGCACAACTGACTACAAATTCTCATGGTCCCCCAACATGACAGCTGGTCACCTGCGGGTGCAGGCCTGACAACCTATGCCCTCCCACGCCCGCAGGGAAGAAAGCCAGAGAGAGAACACTCTCACTAGATCCAAGCCAAGCTCTCAGGACACAAAACAAGACAATCAGGAAAGAAGTGACTATCCAATGGGAGGGAAAATACTCAAAACAGAGTTGCCCAAAAGTTACAATAACCAAAGAACTAGTTCTTTCAAGTGTTTTCTCCTTCCAATCTCTATTTAGAAAGAAAAGACAAGAAGGGGCTCTTACCACCTTCATTCCACCCAACACTAAGCAGAGATAAGGGAGTTTGATTGGTTAAAAATAAGTTAATGAACATAAACATAAAAGTTTGCTTTCACTAGCTTGGCCAGAGATCCCAAAATCTCAGCTGTAGTCTCCAGAGATAGCAGAGTCCCAACCATCCATCCTATCTTTGTCACCAAACTGCCAGGGAGTTAAAAACATTTCTCCACCTTCTTAGATTTTTTTGACTGGGGGTCTGCAAATTAAACTGATAAGAAATAGATTAGCAAGAGAAAAGACAGATTTTATTCACATATGTACATATGGGAGTTCACAAAAAAAATGTGACTCAAGGAGGCATTTGTAATTTGGGGCTTATGTACTATCTCATACCCAACTCCATACTACCTCCTTTTAACAGGGAAAAGGGAGGGGGAGAAGGGCATATACAGGAAAATGACTTTCAGGAAGGGAAATGGACTCCTAGGAGAATAAATGGGAGATATAATTTTGTGACAATATCTGCTTAGGTGTGGCGCTGACTTCTCTCAGGTGATGAGTCAATCTTCCCTGTTGCTCCCAAGGAGGGTATTTATGACAATTGAGTTCTTTTGAGTTCAAGAGGTTCTGCTTTTAGGCAGATAAGAGATTTCAGGAGCTCATATGTCTTTTGCTCAAAATATCTTTATGGCACAGTGGTATATTCCGGATTCCTACTCAAAGTATCATTTGCAAAACAGCAGCAGCAGCATAACCTCAGAGCTTCTTAGAAATGCAGAATCTCAGAACTGACTCCTGACCTGCTGAATCAGATTCTGAATTTTTACAAAGCCCCCAGGGATTTGTAGAACACTAAAGTCTAAGAACAGCATACCAGAGGATCTGACACATCATTCCATCAGAAAGAGACTATAAATAGACCAAGATGTGAAGATGGAGATTTTTGTTCTCTTGGTACAGGTTGTCTTCAGTATCCTACCAAACTCCTCCTTCACCACCTCCTCTTTAACCCCTTTAGGAGGTTCCTGGGTTGACTTTCTGATGTACAAGTTAATGCTAAAGGATGAATAGATGTTAATCATTTACCTGATAAATTTAAAAAGTATTTGCATTTTGACTGGTGACTACCTCAACCAGCAGACTAGTATCTCATGACTTTGAATTTCATACTCTTCAGGGGGCAACTCTAATCAAACAATGAGAGCAGCTACTATCTTCTCCTATTGAGACTTGGGAATTGCTGAGTGCATTTAGAGGGTAACTTGATGTCTTCCTAATGGGCTAAAGGGTAGCCATTTCTTTTAAGTTTAGAAAGTAGAATCTGCACCTTTGGGCCCATGAATGAGGAGTTCCTGACTTCTTAGAACATTCTGGATGACTAGGTAGAAAGCAGCTGGGTTGCTCCTCCTTTTCTAGAATGGTATAGAAGACAGAAGACATTTGAAACTTTGAGAATGATCAGACAGTAGTGATATTTATCATCCTGTTTGCATGGCTCATGACTTGGGGGAAAAGAAAGTATGAAGGATCTTCTCTTCATAGGAGGAATCCAGTTCTACTCTGCTACTAATGAGGAACCACAAAATAATCTAAAGCATTTTCTGCTTTATCTCCATTGTTGTTTCCTGGATATTTGTTGATTGCCTAACCAGTAGCTATTAGATACTTCTCCCTTCCTAATAGGACCTACTCCTATCCCATTATGGGGTTGCCTGCTTTGTGGGTAGAATTATCCTCCCTTTTAGCTCTAGTGGTGAATCCTAATTGGCCTAAACCAATGCATGTCCCAGTAACTGGTTCAGAAATGTGTTGTAATGTAGCTCTAAGTCAAGAGCAAAAAAGAGTTTCCTAGTTAGTTGGCTAGTGATTGGTTAATATGTAAATGGGACAGCCTATATTGATCCAATCAAAGCATAGACCAGGCATTGTCTAGTAGTTGAGAGAAAGAAAGCTTTCTCTCTTGGGGCTGAACCTGAAGGGAAAGCATATAGCACCAGATGCTTATGGAAATCTCTCCTAGAAGCACCAGCGATAATGACATGGGTGGAAGCATAGAGAGACAAAAAGAACACTAACATTGAACTTTTCATTTATATGAGACTCTAAACATTTTTTATCATGTGAAAAGGTTTGAGCTGGATTTTCTGTTACTTTGAAACTGAAAATATCTTAACAGATACACTTGCCAATTTGGACTAAATGCCCCCAACCTCTTATAATGGGGTGATTATTTGTCTCTTAGTGCCCCTGCAATGTTCAGAATGCAAGTTTACCAAGAGTGAGGTTTAGAACAGTGGTTCTTAAACTTGTCTGCACATTGGAATAATCTAGGAACTTCAAATGATATTGATGCCTGCATCTCCCCCCTCCCCCCTCCGAGATTGTGATTAATTGCTTTGAATATTACTGGGGCTTTCTATGTCAACTTCTCTTACTCGTTTTATTTTGGTGGTGAGAACACAGGTGGGAACTGGAAGAGGGAAGCGGGAGGCTTCAATTTAATAAATAAATACGCAAATTTCAAATGTTTATATTCTAATGTTACCATGCCCAGGATGCTGCTTCTCCTAGCCATGAACCCTAAGACTCTAGAATAAGAGAAAGAAAAAATCATCCCAGTTCATAGAATTGAGATTTTATTGATCTTGTGATATTCAGAGAATCACGTCAGTGAATGACGCAATTTCCTGAGTTAATTTCCAAGAAGCAAATGTTCACAAAGGCTTTATAGGTCCCAATATGACAATATATTCTCTAATCTCTTCTCTGATCTCCATCCCTTCCCCAGTCACCATGACAACTCACACAGGCATTAACCAAGAAACCTGAAAAGGACATTTTTGGTGTTTTACCTCAGCTCCTTTCTTAGACATTTCATAAAATGATTTGTATTCCAGAATTCCCTGGGATGGATGAATTAGAGATCCTCAAGCTTCCAAATTATACAGGTCAGACTATAGAGAGAGGCATATCCTATTATAGAGGGCTATTGAAGGTCATAAAAAATTGAAGACATAGCAGAGGTATGCCAAAACAAAGATGAGCTACAATAAAAGAAAGAAAAGGAAATTTTCTATGTGAACATAGGACCACTTAACTTTGGGGAGGGAATGCCGGAGGCCTTATTCAGATTTCAAAAAAAGGAGAAAGAACCAAGAGTTTTCTTTCTGAGTTAACTCTAATTTTGTTTTCAAACTAGGCTTCTATATGCTTAATATAAATGCCTTTAGCATTAGGTCTTGGCAACTTTAACTCGCTAATATTATTTAACATTTAGTTATAAGGGAGTGTGTCTGGACTTGCATCTGGTAATTTCCTCTCCTAGGTAACTACATGATGTGTCAGTCAGCTATTGCTGCTTAACAAACAATTTCAAAGCTCACTGGCATATAATAAGCATTAACTATTAATAGTCTAATAGGTCTGAGAATTAGCTGAGGTGGCTCTGCTTCAGACTTTAGGTCTGCAGTTCAGTTGAGGTAGCTCTGCTCCACATTCCTTCCTTTCTGATGATATGAAGGACATGTCCCTCTCATGAGATTGATAGAAAAACAAATGGGAAAAGCAAAACATGTGATCTCTTTTATTGGAAAAGCTTGGAATCAGTACACTATCACTTTCTCCCTTATTCCACTGACCAAAACAAGTGGCATGGCCAAGCCCAACATGAATGAAGCAGAAGAATACACTTCACACAGTGGTATGAAATTTAAAGTCACATGACTAAGTATGGATTCAAGAAGTGAAGAATAGGAATAATAATGGAGTTTATCACATGGGATAAAGTTGGGGCTCTAAAGCAGAAGTTGGCAAACATTTTTGGAAAGAGAGAGATAGTAAATATTTAGGCTTTGTAGGCCATATGGTCTCTGCCACAACTATTGATCTCTACCATTGTAGCGAAAAAGCAGCCATAGAAAGTATGTAAATGAATGATCATGGCTGTATTTCAATAAAACTTAATTTACTGGTAGTGAAATTTGAATTTCATATAATATTCATGTGCCACAAAATATTCTTTTTATTTTTTTCAGCCTTTTAAAAGTATAAAAACTATTATTAATTTCTAGGCAGTGCAAAAACAAGCAGTAGGCCAGATTTGGCCCACAGGCCATAGTTTCCCATGCTGTTCTAATAAATGGTATACGTGCCCCTCCAGTCCTCCCTAACATTTAAGACTCCAACCATACTGAAACATGGTTTCCCAAATAACCCATTCTGTAAGTGAGCTCTTATCCTTGATTTTGCTTTTGCCTCATCCAAAAATTTTCTCCTGCCCTTGCCAGGTCAGCAAACTTGCAGTCCTCCTTCTACTCTGCTGAGTGTTTTCACATCTGCAATGCCTTCCCATTTTCCCTGGGACTAAGGCAGACTAAGGTAGTCCATCCTCTAAGTCCCCATTGCATTATATATACATGTTAATCTGGGTACACGAGCTGTTGTAGCACACAGCACTCCAATTTAAATGGCTTAACACATTAAATATTTATTTCTCACACATATAATGGGGCCATGGGGTCTGGTGGGCATCTGGGCTTTCTCCATTCAACCATTTAAGGGCTCAGTCTCCTGTCTTACAGCTCAGACTTCTAGAAGGTCCTACTAATATATTCTGTTCTGTAGTCAAATGAAGAGAGCATAACCGTAAGGGAGGATTTTATGGGCCAGGCCTGGAGCACATTCCTTCTGCTCAAGTTCCTTTGGCAAGAACCACATTCTTTGTCCACATGTAACAGTAAAGGAAGCTGGAAATGAAGTTGGTTGAATGAATGAATGAATAAGTCGTAAGCATACAAAAAATTCATTTTAAGACAGCAGCACACACATTGTTCTTAGATGATTAAAACATTAATCTCAATGGAATTTGTTAAAAAGCAAAGGGGACTGAGTTATAACCAGCTGAACTAAATTTCATGTTCCCTTCCCCCTTTGTGTTGTGAGAGCTGTTGTAGCTAATTTGCAAAATGTGTCCTTCTCTGTGTCAAGTTTCTTTCACAAGTTAAAAACAAATTCATTTTACTCGGTCGGCTTTAGCTTTACCCCTCCTCTGACAATGTCTTTGCTCTTGTTGGAGGCCACAAAGGACTTACAGGTGCAATGTTTTTGATAGGTGACTTTCTCCCCAACCCCTCCATCTCCATTCTGCTGCCCAGAGTGTTGCCTTGCCTCTCCAGACCATCTGCACTTGCTCTTGGATGAAATAGAATTAATGCCATTTGCTGTTTTCCTGTCTTTCATAGCTCCAAGATGTGTCCCTTTGTCCCTTTGTTGGCATGCTGGCTTATACAACAGCTGCCACTTTCAGCCATCCCTACTGAGAGAAAACAATAGTGTTTCCTGTTGATATGGCTCCTTTGCTTGGAATCAAAGGAGACATGTTAAGGTCACGGGGTCCTTTTTAATGCTGTCTCTGGGGACTGTGGGGTTTTTTGATCATACACTTGCCGGGATTAAATCCAGCATGAGTCTTAAGGGTGCATTCTTGGAGGTGGTTACTAAGCACAAAGGGGACAGAGAAGAGTAATAAGAGGATGGGTTCCCTTCTGCTTCTGCATTCCCACATTTTCCACCACTAAGCACATTCTGCTTCTGCAGTGATTCTGTTCCCCATTTCCTATGCTACACAGCCCACAGACCACAAAACAGCTAGCAGCTGGGAGTTATGTGCCTTTCTTTACTTGCAAAATGGCGTGCAAGACACTGCAAAGCCACGCCAGCCCCCTCTTCCTAGCTTTTGCTCTTCTGTTGGATAGAGGCCAACTTCATCTTTGTGCCTAAACTGTCAGTTCTGTCCTGATTTCTTCTCAGCATCTCTGTACCACTTGTAGTTCAGAGGTAATGCCTACTGGCGGTGACCATCTGAGTGTCAGGCTGTGACACAAGTGAGCCATCCATAATGACACTCTTCATGTCCTCACATAGAATGCTGACTTGCAGTTATAACATGAAGCTGACCATTTTTGAGGGTTATGTGCCAGGTACTGTGGTAAGAATGCTGATTTGCAGTTATAACATGAAGCTGACCATTTTTGAGGGTTATGTGCCAGGTACTGTGGTAAGTACTCTACTTTTGTTATATCATTCAGTCCCCACAATAATATCCCAGAGTTGGCACCATTTTGCCTGATTTTATAAATAAGAAAACTGAAGCCGGGACAGAAAACCTTGGCCAAGGTCACATTGAGAAGCCCAGAGCTAAGGCTTGAAGCAAATTTGTGTGACTTCGGAGTCTTCGATCCATAATTCTATGCTGCTGCCTTGAAACTAGTGAAGTTGTACAGTATCTAAGAATTTATAGAATATTAATACTAGAGGATGGTCCACAGATTGGTAACATCAGCAACAACTGGGAGCTAATATTTTAAATGCAGAATCTCAGAAAATCCAAATACACATGTTAGTAAGATCAATATGATTCATAGCCATATTAAAGTTTCAGAATCTCTACTCTAGAATGCATTTTCCTTTTATGTTAAAACATACAATTAAGTTATTATTGACTAGAGTCACCCTGCTGTATTATCAAATCGTAGGTTTTATTCATTCTTTCTATTTTTTTGTACCCACTAACCATCCCCACCTTCCCACCAGTCCCTCCACTATCCTTCCCAGTCTCTGCTAACCGTCATTCTACTCTCTATGTCCATGAGTTCAACTGTTTTGATTTTTAGATCCCACAAACAAATGAGAACATGCAATGTTTGTCTTTCTGTGCCTGGCTTATTTTACTTAACATAGTGATCTCCAGTTCCAACCATGTTGTTGCAAATGACTGAATCTCCTTCTTTTTCATGGATGAATAATACTCCATTGTGTCTATGTACCATATTTTCTTGATCCATTGATCAGTCGATGGACCCTAAGGTTGCTTCCAAATCTTGGCTATTGTGAATAGTGCTGCAACAAACATGGGAGTGCAGATACCTCTTCAATATACCGATTTCCTTTCTTTTGGGTGTATTTCCAAGAGTGGGATTGCTGGATCATACGGTAGCTTTATTTTTAATTTTTTGAGGAACTTCCAAACTGCTCTTCATAGTGATTGCAATATTTACATTCCTACTAATAGTATACAGGGTTCTCTTTTCTCCACATCCTCACCAGCATTTGTTATTGCCTGACTTTTGGATAAAAGCCATTTTCATTTGGGTGAAATGATATCTTATTACAGTTTTGATTTGTATTTCACTGATGATCAATGATGTTGATCACCTTTTCATACGCCTGCTTGCCATTTGCATGTCTTCTTTTGAGAAATGTCTAGTCAAGATCTTTCGCCCATTTTGATGGGATTATCAGACTTTTTCTTATAGAGTTGTTTGAGCTTCTTATATATTCTGGTTATTAATCCCTTGTCAGATGGGTTCTTTGCAAATATTTTCTCCTATTCTGTGGGCTGTCTTTTTACTTTGTTGATTGTTTCCTCTGCTGTGCAGAAGCTTTTTAATTTGATGTGATCCCATTTGTCCATTTTTTCTTTGGTTGCCTGTGCTTGTGGGGTATTACTCAAGAAATATTTGCCCAAACCAATGTCCTAGAGATTTTCCCCAATGTTTTCAAGTAGTAGTTTCATAGATCGAGGCCTGAGATTTATGCCTTTAATTGATTTTGATTTGATTTTTGCATATGGCAGAGATAGGGGATCTAGTTTCATCCCTTTGTGTATGAATATCCAGTTTTCCCAGCACCATTTATTGAAGATACTGTCTTTACCCAACATAAGTTCTTGGGAACTTTGTCAAAATGAGTTCACTGTCGATATATGGCTTTATCTCTGCATTCTTTATTCTGTTCCACTGATTCATTTGTCTGTTTTTATGCCAGTACCATGCTGTTTTGATTATTGTAGCATTGTAGTATAATTTGAAGTCTGGTAATGTGATTACTCCAGTTTTGTTCTTTTTGTTTAGGGCAACTTTGGGCATTGTGGGTATTTTCTGGCTCCATATACATTTTAGGATTGTTTTTTCTATTTCTGTGAACAATGACATTGGTATTTTCATATAGATTGCATTTAATCTGTAGATTGCTTCAGATAGTATGGACATTTTAACAATATTGATTATTCTAATATGTGAACATGGTATATCTTTCCATATTTTTGTGACTTCTTCAATTTATTGCATCAATGTTTTACAGTTTTCATTGTAGAGAACTTTCATTTTTTTTGATTAATTCCCAGGTATTTTATTTTATTTGTAGCTATTGTAAATGGGATTGCTTTCTTATTTTTCAGATTGTTCACGTTAGCATATAGAAATATTATTGATTTTTGTTTGTTGATTTTGTATCCTGCAACTTTACTGACTTTGTTTATCAGTTCTAATAGTTTTTTTGTGTGTAGTCTTTAGGTTTTTCAAAACTTAAGATCTTCTTCAAACAAGGATAATTTGACTTCCTTTTTTCTAATTTGGATGCTTTATATTTCTTTCTTTTGTCTGATTGCTCTAACTATGACTTCCAGTACTATGTTGAATAACAGTGGTGAAAGTGGCTTAATAGACATAGAAAAAGCATTCAATAAAATTTCACATTCTTTCATAATGAAAACTCTCAACAAAGTAGTAATAGATGGAACATGCTTCAAAATAATAAAGTTTATATACAACAAACCCACAGCTAACATCATACTAAATGGGGAAAAGCTAAAGCTTTGTCTTCTAAGAACTAGAACAAGACAAAGGTATTCACTTTCACCACTCCTATTCAGCATAGTACTGGAAGTCCTGGCCAGAGTATTCAGGCAAGCAAAAGAAATAATAGGCATACAAGTTGGAAAAGAAGTCAAATTGTCCCTCTTTGCAGATGATACCATCTTATATCTAGAAAGACCTAAATATTTGACAAAAAAAACTCTCAGATCAGATAAATAAATTTAGTGAAGTTGCAGGATTCAAAATCAACATACAAAAATTAGTAGATTTTCTATACACCAACAATGAATTAGCTGAGAAAGAAATCAAGAAGTTAATCCCATTTAACTAAGGAGGTGAAAGGCTTCTATGAGGAAAACTACAAAACAGTGATGAAACAAACTGAAGAGGACATAAATAAATAGAAAAACATTTTGTGCTCATGAATAGGAAGAAATAATGTTGTTAAAATGACCATACTGCCCAAAGCAATCTACAAATTCAATGCAATCTCTATTAAAATATCAACATCATTTTTCACAGAAATAGAAAAAACATTCCAAAAATATGTATGGAATGAAAAAAAAAAAGCCCAAATAACCAAAATAATCTGAGCAAAAAAGACAAAGCTGGAGGCATCACACTACCCGACTTCAAAATATTTAAAGGCTATAGTGGCCACAACAGCATGGTATTGGTATAAAAACAAATACATAGATCAGTGGAAGAAAATAAAGAACCCCAAAATAAATTTACACACTTACAACCAACTGATTTTTGGCAATGGTGCCAAGAACATACACTGGAGAAAGGACAGCCTCTTCAGTGAATGGTGCTGGGAAAACTGGATAGTCACATGCATAAGAATGAAACAGGCCCCCTATCACTCACCCTATACAAAAACCAACTCAAGATGGATTAAATACTTAAATGTGAGGTCCAAACCTATAAAATAGAAAAAATTACAGGAAAAATACTTCAGGACATTGGTCTAAGCAAATATTTTATGGCTAAGACTTCAAACACACTGGCAAGAAAAACTAAAATACACAAATGGGACTATAGTAAACTAAAATGATTTTACACAGCAAAGGAAACAATCAGCAAAGTGAGGAGACAACCTGCTGAATGAGAGAACATTTTTGCAAACTATTCATCTGACAAGCAACTAATATCTAAACTATAAAAGTAACTCAAACAACTCAACAGGAACAAAACTAATTATTCTATTTAAAAGTGGACAAAGGACAAGAATAGACATTTCTCAAAAGAAGACATACAAATGGCCAACAGTTATATGAAAAAATGCTCAGCATCACTAATAATCAGGAAATTGCAAATCAAAACCACAATGAGATATCATCTTACCTGAGAATGTCTATTATTAAAAAGACAAAAAATAACAGAATCCAGTGAGGATGCAGGTAAAAGGGAACTCTTACACACTGTTGGTGGAAATATAAGTCAGTAGAACCACTATGGAAAAGCAGTATGAAGATTTCTCAAAAAACTAAAAATAAAACTACAATATGACCCAATAATGCTACTATGTGGTATTCATCGAAAGGAAAAGAAATTAGTTTATTAAAGGAATATGTGCCCTTTCATGTTTATTGTAGCACTATTTAAAATAGCAAAGATATGGAATCAAGTGTCCATCAATGGATGCATGGACAAAGAAAAAGTGGTATATACACACATGGAATACTATTCAGCTATAAAAAGGAATGAAATCATGTCATTTATAATAACATGGATAGAACTGGAGGTTATTATGTTAAGTGAAATAGACCAGGCACAGAAAGATAAATATCAAATTTTCTCACTCATATATGGAAGCTAAAAAGTTGATCTCATGGAGGCAGAGACTAGAATGACAGATATCAGAGGCTAGGAAGGGTATGTGGGAGGAGAGAGGATGTAGAGAAGTTGGTTAATGGGTACAAACATACATTCAGATAGAAGGCATAAGTTCTAATGTTCAACAACAGAGTAGGGTGACTATAGTTAACAACGATGTATTTTATATTTCAAAGTAGCTAGAAGAGAGGACTTTGAATTGTTCCCAACATATAGAAATGATGCATACTCAAGGTAATGGATACCCAAAATATCTGACTTGCACTCTATGCATGTAATCCATAAATATGTAAGATATTATGTGTCAATAAAAAAATCACTCAAAAGAATAATCATATGATAGTCAATTTGACATCAGGATGCTTCACCTTAAACAACACACCTATAAGACCTAGCTAAAACCACTTACATGAATAAAGGGCTCTGAGAAAATAGCTGGCTGAGGCAGAATTTCTGCTGTGTGTTTGTGCGTTTGTGTGTTTGTTCCCTTTACTGCTCCCTCTCCATTTTTGTAATCACCCTGGTTGACAGAGTTGAACACTTATTAATCAATCAATGAATTAATTTCAACATGCATTCAACCGCACATACAGTACTTCAAACACAGTCAAGCGCCTGTGTTTCTGGGTGTTGTGAGGACCGATAAATAAGACTAATTTCTACTCTTGAGGAGGTCACAGCTTTGGAGGCAATATAAATAGATGTTTTTCCATTATAAACTATAATTCAACATGAGCTAAAATAAATCAATTAGCTGATATTCTAAGTAGACCTTTTCAGATTTTAATATTTCTGAAATTAATATGCATTTTAAAAATTTATATCAGAAGAGAGAAAAAATACTGAGTTGTTCTTGTCTTGCTATTTGAATTTAGAGTTGTATTAAAGAAATCTATTTATCTGATTGCCACCTTCATTGAGATATTTGCTTTAAAAGTGCTACCCACAATTACATTTTAATTTATGTTTATGTTTACTTTCTTATCTTTCTTAATAAACTTTTTATTTTAAAATTATTTTACATTTATAGAAAAGTTGTAAATATAATACAAATTTTCTATCTACTCCAGACCAAGTTTCCCCTATTATTAATATCTGGCAGTGGTTTGGTACATTTGTCACAATTAATGAATGAATATTGATATATTATTATTACCAAAGTTAATATTTTATTCATGTTTTCTTAGTTTACCTAATGTTCTTTTTATTTTCCAGAATCCCATCCAGAATACCACATTATATTTAGTTGTCATATATTTCTAGATTCTTCTTGATTTTGACAGTTTCTCAGACTTTCATCATTTTTGATGATCTTGACAGTTTTAAGGAAGACTGGTCAGCTATTTATAGAATGACCCTATATTGGAATTTGTCTGATGTTTGTCTCATGATTAGACAAGGGTTATGAGTTTTGGGGAGGCATACCACAGAGATGCCATTCTCATCACATCATATCAAGAGTACAGGCTATCAACATGACTTGTGGCTGAGGTTAACCTTGATTACCTGACCGAGGAAGTGTTTGTCAGATGTCTCCACCGTAAAGTTACTCTTTCTCTCCCTTTTTTGTACTATACTCTTTGAAAGGAACTCACTATGCACAACCCACACATTAAAAGTGGGGAGTAATGCTCCACCTCCATGAGGGAAGAGTATCTACATAAATTATTTGAAATTGGTCAGCATCGTAGATTTGTCTCTTCTCTGTCATTAGTTCATTATTTAATCATTTATTTATATATATATATTGACTCATGGATATTTATTTTATATACTGGGTTATACTCCTATACTACTTTATTTTATTGCTCAAATTTTCCAGCTTTGTCCACTGGGGGCGTCTTTCAGTTGACTCTTATGTTCCTTGACATACCCCAATAGTTGTGGGGTTTTTTAAATTGTTTTGACCATTTTCTTTCTTTCTGTCACTACAAGATGCTCCAGGCATGTCTTAAATATTTGCAGCCACAGTCCTAGAATCAATCATTTCACCAAGGAGCCCCAGTTCCTTTTTGAATAGTAATACAAACCAAGATTTTGGCAACTGTCTTTTAAAATGGTTTTTAAAAATATTCCACTCTTATTCTGCATTGGAAAAAGAAGTTATTCAAATATAAGATTTCTGGTGAAATAGCAAGACGTGCAATCAAAGGCAGTATAAATCAGATATCTTAGAAAAGGCCAGAAGATTCTGAAATCCAGGACTGGTTGGTGTGGTTAACACACATATGACAAGGGACTATTACCCAGGTACCAAAGAGCCATTGGTCCGAAGATTCTGGCTGACTTTCAAGGGAAGATGAATCTCTTCCAGCAATATGTGATTTGATAAAAGAATGAAACTAGGTGTATTAGTCCATGTTCACGCTCATAATTAGACAAGGGTTATGAATTTTGGGGAGGAATACCACAGAGATGCCATTCTCATCACATCATATCAAGAGTATAGACTATCAACATAACTTATGGCTGAGGTACCCGAGACTGGGCAATTTACAAAAGAAATAGGTTTATTGGATTTACAGTTCCACATGGCTGGGGAGGCCTCACAATCATGGCAGAAGGCAAGGAGGAGTAAGTCACATCTTACGTGGATGGCAGCAGGCAAAGAGAGGTTGTGCAGGGAAATTCCCTTTTCTAAAACCATCAGATCTCATGAGACCTATTCACTATCACAAGAACAGCACAGGAAAGACCTGCCCGCATGATTCAATCACACCCCACTGTGTCCCTCCCAAAACACGTGTGAATTCAAGATGAGGTTGGAGTGGGAACACAGCCAAACCATATCACCATGGTTTAACCAAATAAAAAATACAGGTACAGCCCGGGTTTTCTTAGATATTCCTCCTAACATACTGTCATCCTAAAGCTATTGGAGAGGTCAGGTTCAGCAGCTCAAATTTTGAAATGCAGCCCATCACCCATGACAGTGAGTCCCAGGAATTTTTTGACTCTGCAGTGTGAAAAAGGCTTGACACAATCTTGTGATACTGAAAAGAAAATGACATATAAGTATATGAATGTGTGTTTTTTGTTTTAGGCACATTAAATATAGTTTGATTTACTTTTATAGTATCTATAGTTAAATTGATGGTTATATGGTGTGATGGTTTTGGTGTATCTCCCAAAGTTTATGTATTGTCAACTTGATCCCCAATGCAACAGTGTTGAGAGGTGGGATCTTTAAGAGGTGATCAGGTCATGAGGGCTCTACCATCGTGAATGAACTAGTACAATTATCACAGGAGTGTTTTCCTGATAAAAGGATGAGTTCACCACCCCCCCTTCCCTTCTCTCTCTCTCTCTCTCTCTCTCTCAGGAGTGCGTGGGTTATATACCTTCCATCATGTTATGAATCAGCAAGAAGGCCCTTATCAGATGCATTTCCTCAGTACGTTGACCTTTCCAACCTCTACAACAATGAGCCAAACAAATTGCTGTTGATTACAAATTATCCACGCTCAGGTATTCTGTTATAGCAGTGCAGAATGGACTAAAACATATAGTCAATGAAGATTTAGAATCAGGGAAATAATTCTGTGAGGGCATTCATCCCTGGATAATGGAAAGCTCCAGAAGGCTCAAGGATGTTTCCTGGCCTCACATTTGAGCCAATAAAATTTACCTTTCCTAAGATGAATTTTGTGAAGTCCTTGTGAAATCATCAGTTTGTCTCCCTCTCTTCCATCCACCTCTCCCTCTCTCATTCCTCTCCGTTTTGCTCTTTCTTATCCCAGCCAATGAAAATCTTTCTGAATGTCAGGTATGCTTGTCAGCATTACTCTAGCTTCTGACTTTGTAAAACAATAAAATGTTCCCAATGAGAACACTTGGACATGGGGCGGGGAACATCACACGTGGGGGCCTGTCAGGGGCTGGGGGGCTGGGGGAGGGATAGCATTAGGAGAAATACCTAATGTAAATGACGAGTTGATGGGTACAGCAAACCAACATGGCAAATGTATACCTATGTAACAAACCTGCACGTTGTGCACATGTATCCTAGAACTTAAAGTATAATAAACAAACAAACAAAACAAAACAAAAACCAAAAAAAATTCCTTTTTTTTCTCTATTCCCTGGAATGGTCTTAATTGTTTAGGAATATCTGAAATTTAAAGACTTGGAAAAATGTACCTGCAAAGCATTTTGTTTTTCTTCTATGGTTATTGGTCTATTTAAGTTTTCTGCTTCTTTCTGGATATATTTTTAAATATGTATTCCTAGAAATCCTTTCACTTTATCCAAGTTTTAAAAATTGCTACCATAGAAGTATGTATTTTTATAATTCTTTTCTATTTCCTCTGTATATATGATGGTCTTATATTATTCCTAATTTTGTTTGCGGAGATTTATCTTTTCCATAATTAGACTAGTTAGGGGTTCTTCTATATTTTCCTAATGTTTAAAGAAAACACATCATTTTTTCTGAATTTTTATTTATTCATGTCTTTTAATTTAAGTAATATATTTATTCTGCTTTCCTTTGGCTTATATGTCTTGCTATTTACTTGCTAAGTTAACTGCTAAATTTGTTAATTTTATTTTTGTTGGTTTAATAAATGACTTATTATCTGGAAACAATATCCATATCCCATGTAGATAATTCACATTATCAATATTTTTAGATGTTCAACAGTTGCTGATTTTATTTGGTCTTTGACCCAAGTTGTTTTAGTATAGGTTCAAAATCCTTTAAGACGTTGATGTGTTTGTTTATCATTTTGTTCTTTATTTTTAGTTTCATTTCATAACCTTATCTTTCAATATATAGAATGGACCATCTTTACATCTATAGGATTTCATCTACTAATGCAAACGGCATCGTGCATATGCCACTGTGGGCTTTCCACACAACAGATGTGTGTGTGTGTGTGTGTGTGTGTGTGTGTGTGTGTGTGAAAAGAATCTACATTTAATGTAGCCAAAATGTTACATGTATCCATACAATTATGTATCGCTCTTCGGTATCACAAAGAGCACATCTACGCTGTTACTATTAAGACCTTGAGATTTTTACAAAGGCAAATACAACCAACAAACCACTTTTCAACCAAAATAGAGCTAAATGTAACCTGAAAGGGAACTAAGAAGCAGACATTCATTCCTATATCATCAAACATAGGGTTTTTTCTACCATGTTTCAGTTGGAGTATGGCTTCCTCTACTGCAGTGTTTACTAAATGTGGCTGCAGGCTAGAATCAGCTGCGAAATTTCTAGACATTTTAAATCCCAGGCCAAACCCATGAACAATTAAATCAAAGTCTCTGGAATGGGATATAGGCATCAGTATTTATGAATCACCCCAAATAATTCAATGTGTATATTCCATGCAAACGATCTAGGACACACACAGCTGAACCTTGCTTGCAATCAATCCTCAGTGTTGTAAATCAGTTGTTCTCAAACTTGAGCTGCATCAGAATAACTGGAAAAGCTGTTAAAACACAGATTTCTGGGCCTCACCTTAGAGTGTCTGATTCAGTAATTCTGGAGTGAAGCATGAGAATGGACATTTCTAACAAGTTCCCTGATCATGTTGATGCTGCTATTCCTCAGACTACATTTTGAGAATCTTTTTGTATTGAGCCTTAGTTCCAGAAAACATATTTGAAATTAATATTTTTATTATTATTATTTTATTATACTTTAAGTTCTAGGGTACCTGTGCACAATGTGCAAGTTTGTTACATATGTATAAAAAATTTATAATTTAGGAAAACATAATGAATGACTTTTACACACCAACAACCCAGAGGAACTGCTGGAGAATTATGCTGGTAAAAAAAGCTAACCATCAAAAGTTGTATGCTGTACAATTCCATATATGTAACATTCTTTAACAAATAACAAAATGAAGAACAAATTAGTGATTTCCAGACGTTAATGAGGGTGTGGAGGTGGGAGGGAAGTGTGTGTGGCTAGAAAGAGCAACATGACTGATCACTGTATTGATTTACATATTCTGCATCTTGTAATATCAATGCCAATATCCTGGGAGTGCTGTCATTCTATAGTTTCACAAGGTGTTACCATTGGCAAAAATTGGGTAAAGGGTAAACAAATAAAAAAAATAAAATAAAAATAAAAAAATTGATCTGTAGCAAGAATTCCTTCAAGAAGCCACCATGACTAAAGCTTCCAAAAAGAAAACATTGAGTACATTTTTCAAGACCATATAAACTTAGATTTAACAAACCTGCTGTACTCTCCTTTAATATAAGTCTTCATGAGGTATTTATTAACAAGTACTTCATAGGTGGCCAACTTAATTGCCATATTAACAATTCAAGTGTGATGTAATTGCTCCAATCTAAGAATTTT
This sequence comes from Macaca mulatta, assembly GCF_049350105.2. Lineage (NCBI taxonomy): Eukaryota > Metazoa > Chordata > Mammalia > Primates > Cercopithecidae > Macaca > Macaca mulatta. The sequence goes on along the minus strand of NC_133426.1, from coordinate 13,974,607 downwards.
AGCATTTCAGCATTAATTTCTAATTAACTGCTATTTTCTCATGTTTTTATGAGCTCATCTTTGTGTAGATTAATTCTTAATCTGCACTGATTTTCACAGTAAAAGGACTCAATGTTTCTTTTCTCTCTGAGGATATATGATACTAGTTAGAATATAAGAAAACTTCTCCATGGTGATTTAGTTTCTGCATGTGAACATAGGTGTGTCAGCAGTTGTGAACACTAACACAGTGCAGTGGGTTCCAGATATTAAAGACAACAATGCAGTTGTAGTTTGGAGGTTTTGAATTTGTATGCTGAACGGGTGACTAAAACTTGCATGAGATAGCCATACCCCCTGGTAGCTTAGACCCTAAGACAAAGGTCAACAAACTATGGCCCATGGGCCAAATCCAGCCCACTGCCTATTTTTGTAAATAAAATTTTATTAGAACACTGTTAAATTCATTCCTATATATACTATCTATGGCTGCTTTAGGTTTATAATGGCAGACTTGAGTAGTTCTACCTACAAAGCCTAAAATATTTACTACCTGGTCCTTTATATAAAAAGTTTGTTAGCCCTATTAATCAAGGTTCTTTGTGTAGTAATGATTAGCCATCCACATATTCATGCAGCCATAAGATCGTTCCATCCACATCCTTCCTCATACATGGTTCACAAGGCTACCCCAAAAACTTTGTAAATGTCTCACTGAAGTCCTGGACTCATAAACCTGTCAAAAATGTAAATAGGGTTACTTTGTCATGACTTATGCATACTGAATCTGCTACTGGCTGGCAATTGGGGTTCCTTTGGGGCTTGTCACTTTGAGAACCCAAGGGTTATCTTGCTGAATCACAGCCCTAGTTGCCTAATTCTAATGTTCTTCATAAGGAGTCTCCAAGGAATATTTTTTTGTATGGTTTATCCTCATTACTAATCCCCTCTTTTGTAATAAATGGTAGTTAACATCAGGAGAAGTTTGAAAAAGGTCAAGAAAATGTGTTACGATGACAATGATAGAAACCACAGAAATGGGTACATGTTGGGAAAGGATGATATTCACCTTAAAGGTTAATATCATGGGTTTGGCCTTGAATTTAAAGGGTTTAATACTGGGCTTAAAGATGTGAAAGAGAAAAGTGGCCATGTCATCACAACTTGCTATTAAAATGAGTTATATGGGGATGGGAAATTAGCATTTCCTATTGAATCCAATAATTAAAATAATGATAATTTGCAAGAGAAAAAAAATGCAGATGGAAAAGCAAAAGAAATGTGACTAGAACATTGTCAATTTCCATGTCCTAACAGCAGAAAACAGTGAAAGATAAGAATCTGTATGGAGTGAGGTGTGGTGTGGTTAAGGAAGCAGCTATGGCAAGCAAGAGGAAAGTAAATTAAAACATGAGAGAGGAGATTAAGAAAAGTCAATAATAACTTGGAAATAAATGTGATAAGATGGCAGAAAGGGAGCCAGCTGAGTGAGGGAAGTTGGAGCCATCTTGTGCCTCACTGCTCTAGAGACTGTACCATGAATACCAAATTTAGCTCTGTCATGAAACGTCGAAGATTTGTAGAAGACATGAGACTAGTGATGAAAATTACTAAGCCCTGGGAAAAAGTAATTTATAGATAAAGCTATGGATGCTTCTTATCAGATAGGTGATGAGTAGAGAACAGTGCAGTAGAAAAGGAACTTGAAATAAATACTTCTGCCCCACTAAGAAAATAAGGTAGTTTTGTGCCCATTATTCTTGTATTTACATTTTTATGATCACTCTGTATGAATCGAATCGCACAGTAAAGTTCAAATCTTGCTCCCCTGATTCTGCTGAAGAAAAAAGAAAGGAAAACACAGGGAGAAAAGAGAGTTGTGGAGATATTTGCTGCTGTTTTATCCTTAATCAGAGATTTAAGTGACAGGGGAAGTATATATTGATATTGATTGATTTTATTGTACATTTTAGATTTATGCTTACTTATTGAGCCCCTGCTTGATCAATTTTAAGAATTTTAAATTTAAATTTCCTTAAAAGAGCCTCTCTTGTTGCCAGGTACTGTTTTAGGAGATAGCCAAATAAGACATAGTCTCTGTCTTCAAGGACCTGTTTGAATAGAAGAATAAGATAAGTAGTCAGGTATTTAATGTATGTACTATAATGAAGAGCGTCAAAGGGGAGATATTGAGATGAGTCTAAGATTGCCCAGAAGTAACATCTAAATTGAGACCAGAAGTATGATTATCAGTTATTTAAAAAAAGGGTTGGGGTACAGATATTCTATACAAAAGGAATATGAGATGTTATGGTAAACGGATTGCAAAAGGCCCCAGTTCTCCACCTATTTATGTATCCATGCCTTTACAATGTGAATTTGTATTTCCTTTCATAAAGCAGTGGGCTCTTTTTCCAATTCCTTTGTCCTGGGCTGATTTTCTGACTTGCTTTGGCCTATAGAATGCTACAGAAGTGAGCCTATGTCAGTTCCATGCTTAGGCATCAAGAGATTTTCCACAATTCCACTCTCTTTCTTTGAACTCTATCACCACCATGAAAATAAGCCAGGGCCTACCTATTGCAGGATGAGAGACCATGTGGAGGACAGACACATCATGCCCAATGAGGCCATGCTAGACCATGCTAGACCAGCCAGCCCCCAACTGACCTGCCAATTGAGCAAAGGCATATGGGCTAGTCTAATGGAGATTGGATGAGTCTGGCCCATATCAGCAGAATCTCTCAGCTGACCCATAGGTTTATGGGAAGTAATAAATAATTGTTATCATAAGACACTGATATGGTTTGGCTGTGTCCCCACCCAAATCTCATTTTGAATTGTAGTTCCTATAATTCCCATACATCATGTGGATTTAAAACCTCCAGTGGGAGGTAATTGAATCATGGGGGCAGGTTTTTCCCATGCTGTTCTTGTGATAGTGAATAAGTCTCACGAGATCTGATGGTTTTATAAAGGGCAGTTTATGAACTGCACACGCTCTCTTGCCTGCCACCATGTAAGACATGCCTTTGCTCCTCTTTCACCTTCTGCCCCAATTGTGAGGCCTCCCCAGCCATGTGTAACTGTGAATCCATTAACCCTCTTTTTCTTCATAAATTATCCAGTCTCAGGTATTTCTTCATAGCAGTACGAAAATGAACTAATACAGTAAATTGGTACTGGTAGAGTAGGGTACAGCTATTAAGATACCCAGATTTAGGGTATCTGGCAAAAGAAATTCCTAAACAGCAAAGCCTTCAAGATGTGACTTGGGTGCTCTTAAAAGCCTTCAGTTTTATTCATTCCAAAGATATGGTTTGGAATTGGAAGTTATGTTTAAAAGGGAAGCAGAACGTAAAAACTCAGAAAATTTGCAACCTGATGATGCTATAGGAAAGAAAAATCCATTTTCTAAGGAGAAATTCAATCTGGCTGCAGAAATTTGCATAAATAAATTTGCATAAGTCAAATGATAATTGCCAAGACAGTGGGGAAAGTATCTCCAGGGCATGTCAAGAGGTCTTCATGGCAGCCCCTCCCATCACAAGCTGGGAGGCCTAGGAGGAAAAAATGGTTTTGTGGGCCAGGCTCAGGGCCTCATTGCTTTGTAAAGGCTTAGGACTTAGTCCCTTGAATCCCAGCCATGGCTAAAAGGGGCCAACGTACAGTTCAGGCCATTGCTTCAGAGGGTGCAAGCCCCATGCTTTGGCAGCTTACACATGGTGTTGGTCCTACAGGAGCACAAGTCAAGAACTGAGGTTTGGGAACCTCCACCTAGATTTCAGAGGATGTATGGAAATGCCTGGATGTCCAGACAAAAGTCAGCTGCAGGAGCAGAGCCCTCAAAAAGAACCTCTGCTAGGGCAGTGCAGAAGAAAAATATGGGGTTGGAGCCCCCACACAGAGTCCCCACTGGAGCACTGCCTAGTGGAGCTGTGAGAAGAGGGCCACTGTCCTCCAGGCCTCAGAATGGTAGATCCACTGACAGCTTGCACCATGCATCTTGAAAAGCCACAGACACTCAATGCCAGCCCATGAAGGCAGCCAGAAGGGGAGCTGTGCCCTGCAAAGCCACAGAGGTGGAGCTGCCCAAGGCCATGGGAGCCCACCCATTGCATCAGCATGCCCTTGATGTGAGACATCGAGTCAAAGAAGATCATTTTGTAACTTTAAGGTTTAATGATTGCCCTATTGTATTTCAGACTTGGATGGGGCTGGTAGCCCCTTTGTTTTGGCCAATTTCTCCCACTTGGAATAGGTGAATTTATTCAATGCCTGTACCCCCATTGTATCTAGGAAGTAACTAACTTGCTTTTGATTTTACAGGCTCATAGGTGGAAGGGACTTGCCTTATCTCAGATGAGACTTTGGACTTGAACTTTGGTATTAATGATAGAATGAGCTAAGACTTTGGGGGACTTTTGGGAAGACATTATTATGTTTTCAAATGTGAGGACATGAGATTTGGGAGGGGTCATGAAGTGGGATGGTATGGCTTGGCTGTGTCCCCACCTAAATCTTATTTTCAGTCATAGTTCCTATAATCCCCATGTGTCATGGGAGGGAACTGGTGGGAGGTAATTGAGTCATGGGGACGGGTTTTCCCATGCTGTTCTTGTGACAGTGAATAAGTCTCACAAGATCTGATTGTTTTATAAAGGGCTGTTCCCCTGCATGCATTCTCTTGCCTGCTACCATGTAAGATGTGCTTTTGCTCCTCCTTCACCTTCTACCATGATTGTGAGGCCTCCCCAGCCATGTGGAACTGTGAGTCCATTAAACATATTTTTCTTTATAGATTGCCCAGTCTTGGGTATTTCTTCATAGCAGTATGAGAACAGACTAATACAGACACTAAGCTTTGGAATGATTTGTTATGCGGCAGTACAATGCAGAAGATCTGGAGCTATAAGAGAGCAGGGAACATTCAATAAAATGAAGTGGTTTAAGATGAATGAAGAATAGAGTATAAAGGGAGAAGGGATGAAAGGTGATAATGGAGAGCCAAGCAAGAACTGGATCCTTCAGAGTTATAAGTCTTATTACATGGTAGGGAACTATCTAGGGTTTAAAGTAGTTGTATGATCAGATTTTTATTTTAGACAGATTACTGTTTATGGAAGTTAATGGCTATGAGGAACACAGGGCCAGAAGGAGGGAGGTCAGTAATGTAGCTTTTGTTATTATCCAGGTGAGCAATGATAATATCCTGAAATAGAGTATATTAAAGACCATAAGGCTGAGTAGAAATGATCAGATTGGAGACATTTTTGGGAGACAGAATGAGTAGGATTTGGTCCTTTATCACAAGTGAGATATGATGGAGAAAAAAAGGCCAGAGGTGATACTTGATGTCTGATTTGGGCAAATAAAAGGTTTAGAGGACAGAAACTCCAGAGGAAAATGAGATTTGGATGGGGTGGAGGAGATGATAAGCACAGTTTGATATTTCTTAAGTTTGAGATGCCAGTGAGATATACAGTAAAAATGCCCTGTAAAGAGTTGTTCATATAGATCTGAAGCTTAGGAGAATGACTTGCGTCAGAGATAGTTTTGGGAATGGACAGCCTACAGTTGGTACTTGAAGCCACTTAAACATTTACTGAGTACCTGATATGTGTCATGTGTCGTACTACATGCCAAGAATACGGCGGTTAGTAATACAGACCGGGCTATATAATTTGGTGGAGAAAATGCAACATTGGTCAACTAATCACACAAATAAAAATATACTGTCTTAAGTACTGCGAAAGAAATTGCAGTAAGCCATAAGAGTATATAACAAAGAGATTTGATCCAGTCTAAGTAATCAAAGAAGAATTCCCTGAAAAAAGGATGCTAAAGCTGAGATCAGGATTATGAGAAAGTTTTCAAGGTCATAAGTGAGGGATGAGGTAGAAACAGAGAATGTTCCAGGAATAGGGATAGGAGTGGTGTATCTGGTTTAAAGGCCTCTAAAGTCAGTCTCGCATGGGACTCATTTTAGAGGGATAGCAGCAAAGAAAGGAAAACTGCTATGAGCTGTATATAGAGGAGTGTTATAGATATGAAGATTTGGAAGATATTTGGAAGGCAAAACTGACAAGACCACAAGACAGATTAGAGGGAAAGAGAAATGGATGAGACATTATTGAGAATAATTTGGGAAGAGGGATTGGTTTGCATATTTGAATGAATGAATAATTCCATTCATTGAAAGAGGAAACACCAAGGAACTAAATATAGATTTAGAAAGAAAAACACAAAATATGAGAATTTCAAATATTGAATTGGAGAATATTTAAAATATCCAGATGGAAGAGCTGAGGGGGAAATTGGATATACAAGTTTGGGGCTAAAAAAGATATATTACTGGACATTTAATAAACTTGTATATCATCAGGATATAAATAGTAACTGAAGCCAAAGGCAGGAAGAGCCTGATAGTAAAAAAAAGGATTCCCAGAACCAAACCTCTAAGAACCCAATGTTTAAAAAGTAGATAATTTGAGATGAGCCCAGAAAGGAACATAGATGGAGCAATCAGAGATGTGAGAGGGATGTTGAAGTGATAAGAGCAGAAGCCAGTATGGTAGAATGGGCTGAGGAAAAAGTGGGAGGTAAAGAAGTGGAGGTACATGTATGGACAATTATCAAGACGTTTGGCTAAGGAGAAGGGATGGCAAAAGAGATGGATGGCACAGCAAGGGTGAAGAGAGGTTTTTTGTTGTTGATGGTGTTGTTCATTTTTTTTTGTTTGGTTTTAGTAGGAGAGATTTAAGCTTGGTGCTGACAAAGATCTAGTAGAAAATGACATTTGGGGGAAAAAGGAAGAATCCAAAGAAGTGTATGAGATTACTGAAGAAAAAATATATAAAAGGAGAAGAGAAAATGATCTAGAAAACAACACTTAAGAAATACTGTAATTTATGGAGTTATAGAAGACAAATGTACTGAAAAAGATCTGGACAGTGATAGGAGAAAAAGCAGAACACAGTTTCATGAAAGCCATGGAAAGACAGTGTTTCAAGAAGAACAGAGAGGTCTATGGGGTCAAATGTGCTTAGTGTTCAAAAAGGATAAGAACTGAGAAATATCCATTGACTTGAGCTGATGGTCACAATAGCCTGGGATAGAATTGGTGTCCTGGAGCAGTGGGATGAAATCCAAATCAAAGTGGGTTAAAGTATAAGTGGTAGGTGAGGATATGGAGGCACTAAGTGTGGACAGCCATTTCACAGAGTTTTTATGGAGGGGAAAGTGAACCTGCAGAGAGACAAGAGGTCAAATAGAACCATGGGGTTTTGCTTTTGTATTTGCAGTAAGTTGGAAGAGACTTGAAGATAATTAAATGTTAACTAGAAGGAAGTGAGTGAAAATACAGAGAGGGGTGATAAGAGTGAAGTCTCTGATAATAGGGAAGAGAGAGAGCAAGTGGCGGGAATAGGCTAAGGAGAAGGGAGACATTGCTTGTCGGTGGCAACAGAAAACAGGAGGAATGGTGATGGAAGTGGGAAATTTGTATTATTGTTGGCAGAACATTGGGGTGTTACAATATGGTGGGCTTTCATGTGTTTATTTGTTGTTAAATAAGAGACAAGATTACTTCCTAAGAAAGAAAGGTGAATCAGGGAAAGATACCTGAAAATATTCATCTGTCTTTGTATTAGTCATTCCTTGGTATCTGAGAGGGATTGGTTTTAAGATCCCCATGAATACCAAAATCTGAGGAAGCCCAAAAGTTCCTTATAGAAAATGGCACAATATTTGCAAATAACCTATGCACATCCTCCCATATACTTTAAATCATTGCTAGATTGCTTATAATACTTAATAAAATGTAAATACTATGTCATTGTTATACTGTGTTTTTATTATTTTATTGTTGTATTTTTATTGCTTTTTTCTGAGTATTTTCTAAAAGACTTTTTTCATAGTTTGAAATATTTTATTTTAAAAAGAATAATGGGAAATATGGTAGAGTCAGAAATTTGGGAAACACTAAGACTTGAAATAACTGAAGTAAGAGAAAGAGCTGTCTAGGGTAACATAGAATGCTGGGAAGGTAACATCTCAGTTGACTTAGGAGACCACAGATTTATAGTTGATGGCCAGTTGTACACCAAATCACTTTCTCTTCCTGTAGGGTAGCCAGCTAGGCTGAATTTTCCAGCCTACAGTACAGTCAAATGATTGTGTGTAGACCAAAAAGAATATACAGAAGGGATATAACCACATTTCCTGATTCTGTCTCCACAGTCCTCACAAATATGGCTTTTCTTTCTCCATTCAATGATTGAATAGAGATGACTTCAAGGACTTAGAAGAAGAAGGAGCCACAACACAGCAGGAGCCTGGGTTTCTGAGTTAACATTTGGAGTGGAAACTCTTAGGAGAGTCATCTGAGTGAGAATAGACATTTTGTTCTCTAGTATGAATGAGACACTAATTTTTATTATGGTAAGCTGTTAAAACGTGGGGATGTTTTGTCATAGCAGTTACCTTATCCTTTCATTCATCTTCACAAATGTGTGATTTTTTCCCCTATAGTGCTGAACATCCCTGTGCAAATGATAAGAACCGTTTAATTGCATTCTCTGTGCTAGACAGTTAAATGGGATGGCCCAAAGGACATAGGAATAAAAGGAGTAATGAGTAAACAATTGGATTTGTGAACAATTACATTCATTGAATAATGAGCACATAACTAATTAGGATTCCCATTTGGAGGCAGAAGACATGAGAGACTTCAAGAGTATGGTTGGTATTTCACAAACATAAAATGAATTCCTGTTTTCAGGACGGTAATAGGCAAAGTGCTGCCCATTGGCCTAAAGGGGATTCACATAAGAGAATATTGGATTCTATCCAACCACAATCCCTGAGGAGTCTGGACCTGCATAACCATAAAATCTCCCTGTAGAGAATCTGAAAGAAAAGACCCCTTACTCCTGCTATGTCTATGACACTTTATGTGGGAGGATCACTCCTCTGCCTGTGTAGAAGAGTTGCTGGTCCAAGCTCAGGGCATTGAATTCACTGGTCCTGGTGGACTCACTGCAGCAGATGGAACACTCTCAGCTATTGACCCCTGTAAATGCTGCAGTGAGGGTGATAGAATCAATGTCATAAAGAACCTGATCTGCAGAGGTGGGAAGTCTATAGGGTATTCAACTGCACAGGCCCTCCTCCATCATAACTTGCCTGCCCCAGAGAAATTTTCTTTGTGGGACATAAGATACCCACTCTCCAGACCCTCAAACTCCAGTATACCAAGAGGCCAGTGAGGCAGATGACCTTCCTTGCTTCTTCCTGCAAGGCTCCCCACTATGTGATCACCCTTAGGGCCTGGAATGGGGTTTCCAGAAACTGGTGGAATCAATACAACTGCCTGGAACCTTCCCAGCTCCCTGCCTCAGCAGCCTTCTCTTCTCATCCTCCTTATTCCTGTTAAAAGGGTCTTTATTTAAGCCTCAGAACCCATCTAGTAGAAGATAGGTAACATGAGGAAAGAGGCTGAGGTAGGACAAGACTGAAAACTTTGTAAAATGGTGGAAACAGCCCAGACTTTGGAGCTCAACATACTTGAATTCAACCCCCTTTTTTGTATTTACTAGTTGAGTGGTCTCGGACAAGTCACTTGATTTCCCTAAAATGGGGATAAAAATGCCCACCTCCAAAGAATCATTTTAAATATTGTTAATGTCTTATATACAAATATCTGGAGCATAGTACATCTTCATAAACGGTTATTTGTATGTGTTTGGGGGTCAGGTAGCAGGAATAACTTGGATTAGTTTCAGGCAACATGCTTAAACTCTCTGAAAGGGAAAGAGGGAGGAGGGTGTGATTGAGATTGAAGGTTGACCTGAAGGAATGACCATCTGTGCTGGCCTAGAAACTCCATTCATATTCTTTCCTAACCTATTCCTAGTGCCTTTTCACACACTTTCCTTCTGCATGTCTTCTCTAGGCCAGCAAAAGGCTCATTTTTTTTTTCTTCCTTTAAGTCTTGGCTCCAAAGTTAGTTCCTTACTGAAGCCTTCCTTCTCCAACTTGTCTCTTTATAACAGCATTCTCCAGCTGTCACTCTCTATCCCTTTACCCTGATTTAATTTGCTTTATGAAAATCTTAACCTGAAAATTATATACGTATTTGTCTACTTGTTCATTACCCCCACTAGAATTTGGGATCCATCTGGGCAGGGACCTCTTGTATTCCCAGTATCCTCAGTGCCTGGCACTGAGTAGATGTACAACCAGTATTTTTCAATGAGTGAATGAAAATAATACCATACTAAATACATCATTTTCATCCACTTGAAAACAACTATCAAAAGCATCATAAAGGCATCTATTATCTACATCATTTTCTTTAAATATAGGTCTTTTATAAAAAGTTATGTATAATTTTTCTCATAGTGGACCATGATCAAGATTTCAATTCATAAAAAAAAAAAAATCTTTTAATTTTCTGTAATGTGGGTCCCTGACTGGGACTGCTTTCAAAGCTTTGTGTACCAGAGTATGGAAACTAGAATGTGTCCCTGGACCCCCCAACACGCACCATGTTTACTCATTTGTATTTTCATATTTACTTGAGGACTAGGAAGTGGGAGGGAGGAATACTTAACCTTAACTGCAACTTGAGTATAGATGACAGATAGATAGATAGATAGATAGATAGATAGATAGATAGATAGATAGATGAATTCAACACACTGCAGAGGCTCAAGAGAAGGCTGGATTGCAGGGAGGGCTGGCCCGTTCCCAGGAAATGAAGATGGTGATGAACTCTAGAACGACCAGCCAGATTCAAGAATTTGGCCTGAGGGTGAGAGAAGAGAATAATCTTAGCTTTTTGGGGGAACTCATCCACACTTGTAGTATGATGAACCTGGGAAGGGGGAAGGGCCATGAGTGTGACTGGAACCTGCTGGCTCCATAAACTCTGTGGTACATTAGTTTCCAAGAAGGCTTGCTATGGGACAGCCCCAGATTGAGTCTCCTTTTCATCTTAGATACCAACATTAAGTGTTCCACAGGTATGAGCCTTCGGAAGCAGCAGCTGCAAATCTGTCTCATGGGAGCAGCAATGACACACCTCTGCAGGGTTGTCAGGACTGGCACAGTCATGGAAAGTTCCAGAGGGACAGCAAATCTCTAGCTTAGCAACACTGAGGTGATAGAGACAGCTACACCTGGTGTAATAACATCACTGCACAGCCCTCCTAGGAGATTTAGGACATGTGCATTGTGAGACCCCATTTGTCTGGAAGCCACAGCAAGCCAAGACTGAGCCTGATAAATGGGCACCAGCGAGATATCCCTGAGGACCCCCAAAGTGCCCGAGAGGGGAAATTTGTAAGGCACTAACATTTCCTTATAAGCACATGGAAGCTGGGAGCTAAGAGGAATCCAGTATTAATAGAACCATATTTGTACTCAATATTAATAGAACCATATTGGTCCTCACAAGCTGGTAGAGGCTAAACTCCTTTGACTGCTGCATCCTCATTACCACTTTCTTCTGCTCCCACCGTAATGATCCAAGAAGTTTAAATTCACTTGAAAGAGGTCTTATAGCATATATACCCCTTGCTGCCTTAAAAAATATTCCAGTACAATCTAATGAAAGTCTAGAAGAAAGAGCAGCTTTGACTTTTAAGCAAATGCAGACATTTAATTCTCTATTAGGTGTAGTTCAGTTTTGTTAAATTGAAAACAATTTGAAGGAAAACTCAATAAAATTGGAATCTTACTTAAGTTAATGAATAATGCTTATTATTCATCACCAGATACATGGCTCTCAGCTGATGGGCTATTTTCAAGATGACAGACATTTAACAAGACTGTGCGGCAGTGAAATTAGAAAAATGTAAGATGAGGGGGGCGGGGGGAGGGATTGCATTGGGAGTTATACCTGATGTAAATGATGAGTTGATGGGTGCAGCACACCAACATGGCACAAGTATACATATGTAACAAACCTGCACGTTATGCACATGTACCCTACAACTTAAAGTATAATAATAATAAATAAATTTTAAAAAAAAGATGTATTATAATATTATGGTATAAATATATTGTAGTAAGATCTATTTTAAAAAATTATGTGGAGGAAAGAAACCCTATTGCATCTCTATTACAAAAACAGCAAAGTAACTTAAGTTCTAAGTCAGGAGTAGGTAAACATTTTTGGTAAAGGGCAGATATTACTATTTTATTAAATATTTTAGACTTTGTGGTCCATACAGTCTCATAAATACTCCACGCTACAGTCGTCCCTCATCCATGAAGGATTGGGTCTAGACCTCCAGGTATACAAAACCCATGCCTACTCAAGTCCTGCAGTTGACCCTGCAGGACCTGCCTGTATGAAAAGTTGGCCCTCCATATAACTGGGTTTCACATCCCAAGAATACTATATTTTCATTTGGCACTTGGTTGAAAAATAGCTGCATATAGGTGGTCCAGCACAGTTCAAACCTATGTTGCTCAAGGGTCAACTGTATTAATGTAGCAGAAAAGTAGTCACAGACAACACATGAATGAGTGTAGCTGTGTTCCAGCAAAACTTTACTTATAGACACTAAAATCTGAATTTCATATAATTTTCATGTTACAAAATGTTAATATTTTTATTTAACCAGCTAAAAATGTTAAAAACACTCTTAGCTCATGGACCATACACAAACAGATGGCGAACCAGATTTGGCCTAGAGGCTACGGTTTGTTGATTCCCGTTCTAAGTGACTGAAAACCTGTTGCTAGTAACTTTCTTTTTTTTATTTTTTTACTTTTTACTTTTTTTTGAGATGGAGTCTTGCTCTGTCACCCAGGCTGGAGTGCAGTGGCATGATCTCGGCTCACTGCAAGCTCCACCTCCTGGGTTCATGCCATTCTCCTGCCTCGACCTCCCGAGTGGCTGGGACTACAGGCGCCCACCACCACGCCCGGCTAATGTTTTGTATTTTTAGTAGAGACGGGGTTTCACCATCTTAGCCAGCATGGTCTTGATCTCCTGACCTCATGATCCGCCAGCCTTGGCCTCCCAAAGTGCTGGGATCACAGGTGTGAGCCACCATGCCTGGCCTGTTGCTGGTAACTTTCAATTAAGATTTTTCAGATCCTCTTGTACCTGCTGTAGGTGGTGCTCTATTTTCCCCAGGGTATCTGCTTTCTGTTAATGCTAATCTCAAAATCCGGTTTGAAAACTAACATGATAATCCCTGTTTCCCTTCTAACTTTTTTCTCATTTGTCTCTCACCATCTGCTGGCCAAAGCTCTTAAATTTACTTTACTTTCAAACTCTTAATACCTTCTTATAACCCAGTTAGCTCCCACATGTCTTTATCAGATGCTCTACATTGCGCATTAAGGTGCAATCAATGGTACTGGCTGAGAGAGCCATTCAGAGCTATGGAGAGTGACAGAAATTACACTTTGCTTTGGAAGAGCCAATAAATTCACAGTGATGGTGCTTTCCTGATAAGAACACTATTTCTAGTTCTTTGTTGTCCATCTCTCCCCACTTAGTTCATTTGGTGTGCAGGCCAACATGGATTACCAGAGCAACTACGCATGTTACAATTAAGTTATAGAGCAGAGAAGACAACTTTTATGTTCATTTTGCCAGAGAGACATAAATGCAATTTCTCCAAATGAATTGTTCCCTCTAATATACTTTAACGCCCTTGCCTTGCAAGGGAAGGGATGTGTATGTGTATATTTGTTTCTACAGGTGTGGTGAGTGGGTAGTGTAGAATCCAACCAAGACAAAGCTTTTTGCCATGACATTCTTGAAAGCTCTGAGCTTCTCAGGTCAAGATCTAAGCTTGACTTCCCCTATTTCCCAGTTGCTTCTTTATAATTCCTGGGAATGCATATTTCTGATTTATCAGACTAAATTTGTTGAGTGTCTACTATGTGCCAGGAACACTTCTAGGAACTTGGGGTCCATCAGTGAACAAAATAGACAAATATCCCTTTCCTTGGGATGCTTATATTATAGTGGAGAAAGACAGTAAACAATAGATATAATAGTTGTCAATTAAAAAGGGTGTTAAAAAGTGTTAGGTGTTATTAAAAAAAAAAAAGTAAGGGGGATTAGAAGTTCTAAGTTTAGGAGTTTCCAATCTTTAAATGGTCAAGTTAGGATTATTGAGGAGTTGACATCTGACCAAAGACTTCCAGGAGGTAAAGGAGTTTGCCATGTTGGTATCTTTGTGAAGAACATTCAGGCACAGGGAACAGCTAGTGCAAAGGCCCTGAGGTAGCAATATGCATGGTGTTATCATTTATGAAAGATTCCCGGATTAGAAAAATTTAACCTAGAGTGCTTACCCCTTATGAAATAACTCCTATCTCTAGACTCTTCCCCGAATAAAATAACTCAGACTGATTCTTTGGCAACCCCCTTTCAGCTCATTCTCTAATTGGATAACACCATAGAGAAGGTTTCTAGTTCCCAACTTCGTTGGCTCCCTAGAATCCCCTCTCTAATTCTGAGAAGATAGGTAGTTAAGATCTAATGGTTGGACAGTTAAATGTTTCAGTCCCAATTCTGCCTATTAAAAGGCATGGGGCTTTCAGCAATCTACAAGTTTTGGTTACCTCAACTGTAAAAAGATCGTAACAATAATACCTGAATCATGGAGATTTTAGAACAGTGCATATAAAACAGTGGGCACACGGTCAGACACATAATTATTTACTATTATTATTAGGTATTATCTTTGTACCTTCTACCTTGAACAAAATAACTCTTCCGTTTTATACAAAACATAATAAACAAAATTTCGTTCCCCAAGATTTTGATTTTTAATTTGTTCAAAGAAATTTATCTCGGCCGGGCGCGGTGGCTCAAGCCTGCAATCCCAGCACTTTGGGAGGCCGAGACGGGCGGATCACAAGGTCAGGAGATCGAGACCATCCTGGCTAACACGGCGAAACCCCGTCTCTACTAAAAACACAAAAAATTAGCTGGGCGAGGTGGCGGCGCCTGTGGTCCCAGCTACTCGGGAGGCTGAGGCAGGAGAATGGCGGGAACCCGGGAGGCGGAGCTTGCAGTGAGCTGAGATCTGGCCACTGCACTCCAGCCTGGGCGACAGAGCGAGACTCCGTCTCAAAAAAAAAAAAAAACAAAAAAAATATCTCAAGTGGAATAAAACACTTATATAGGTCAGATTAGGAGTCCCCACCCTCACTTATGGATTTATAGATGAATATGCCCATGATAGTGATACCATTATCCTTTATTTCTCTGATGAACCTTGTATATAAAACTATTACTTTCTTGAATGCAAAAACTTACTATTTACATCAACATACACTCAAGGGAAAAATGATAATGAAGCCAGCTGCTTGGTTTAAAAAGAAAAACTTTATAATAATAATTTTCTCCCTCTTCATTTTATGAAATTTTAAAATTACATGATCAAAATCTCTTCCAGAGAAAATTGCCCAAGATAAGAATCTTGCCATCTAAAGAGAAAAGATGAGTCCTGAAAATGCTGTACAAGTAATTGCCATAAAGTTTAATGAGAATCTGTTCTAATACGATGAAAACCGAAGAACAAGAAATATCTACCATGGTGGCAGCAGCAGTAAGAGGGGGAAAAATCTATCATGTTTTATAAATAAATGTGAGGATTTGAACTAGTGGGCATAAGAAAAGGAGGAAACAATTACAACCCCAGGCCTTGGAGAATGTTATTTAATTAAGCAAAATGATAACAAACCTCTAATCAGGACACAATGTTACATTCTTAGCAACTTACTCTAAGAGAGAAGGAAAGAACCAAAGTAATCACTAGACTGAGATAAACTAGTGTTTTTATTTCTGGTGCACTTCCCCATGCACATTTAGGGTCAGCATTGGTAGACTTCGTTCTCTGTGTGCTTTGAAAAATGGCTAGACTGAACAGAGAGAAAAACATTTTATTCTCATCTTACATTTAACAGACTAATTGCATTACATGAACAGAAACAAATAACCTTCCTCCACAGACTCAAATCTTTCCAAACAAAAGCTTTGTTCCATGATGCACACAACAGACATACCAAAAGTGACTTCTCCCCAAAGCTGGGTTTTTCCAGCATGCTGAAAAGGAGGATTGAAGGAACAAGGAAGGTCGTTTGAGTCAGACAGGCTGGGCTTCCAGGCCTTGCCACTTGGCCACTAGATAATCCTGGTCAATTTACTTGAGTTTCTGAGTCTCTTCTTCCTCATCTGTGAAACGGGGAGAATGACGCTCTCTTACAATGCTAACTTCCCAAGGATGACTTGGGAAGTATACCCTTAGGGCCTGCATAATTTCTGTTAGCCACTCATCCCTAGAGGCACTACAAGTTAAGATAAACTAGGTAAAAATACTATGATTGCCCTGAAGACAAAGCCTCAAGGTAAGTCCTTAAACTCTTCCTCTTTTTCATTTCCTCCATATGGTATTCATGGAACTATATAACTGCTTCTAAGACACTCCTATATAACAAGGCTTAGTTAAAAAATTTTGGTGGTAAGTTACAGAAGTTCTTTCAAGCCGAGTAAGCAAAAGTTTATTAGAAGGATACGAGTAGATCTCTTGGAGTTCAAGGAAGATAAAAATTGGGAACTGGAAAACCATCAGCAACTCAGGAGGGCCAGTCTCAGTTCTTCCCTCTACTCCTCTCCACAAATGCACTTCCAAGTTTGATGTTTTAAAATAAAAAGCAGATTCTAGAGCAAAAATTTTAGAATATAGACATCAAAAAAATGTTCACCTTGAATTTGACAGTTCTGATCAATTCTAAAAATACTGGCCACAAATTTTAAATACATGAATAATTTGTCTTCTATGTAGAGAGAGAACACTGTTCTGCGAAACTAGCTGGATACTGTCACAAAGCAAGTACATTTTGTCTCCCATTGCCCTCTTAAAATTCCCTCAGGTTGGGCTACCTTTTCCCCGGCCCATGGGTTAGAATTGAGAAATGCAATTACTTTGATGTTTACATTCAAGTACTACAAAGTCTACAGTCACTTTAAATCTCCAAACACAGTCTCCAGTCAGAGTGTCCAGTCCCATATAATAATGAACCCTTCAGTCTTCATTTAAAGGTTCTTATTTCCCTCCCCTGGGTCTGACCTGCTGTACAACACAGCAGGAGACACTGTCTTTCTGGCTTTCTTCTACAAGTGAAGATTTGCTCCAACACCTAACCCCTGGATGAGTCTGAGTCTGAGAAGTTTAAGAGTTGTTTACTCTTTTCAAATGCTGTGTGATGGTCTACCACCTCACAACCTGATTTAGAATCTAATCCCAACGCTGATGTTATTGGTCTCAAAGGTCCCTTGACCAGCTGCTGTGAATGCATAGCTCAGTCACCTGCAACCTTCTCCACCTCTGGAGGATTGCCCTTGGCAATTGGAGTGGCCTTGCTAGGAGGTGCCTGAGAATTCACTCCCCTGCCCAGGGTGAGTCAGGACTGTCTGATGTGAAGGAACAAAAGCCTTGCCTCCTTGCCTCATGGTGGGCAGATTGTGTGGTGCTATTTATGCTCCAGAGCTCCCCAAAGCTTCAAACTGAGGCTAGACTACACCTGAAACCATTTTTGTTTAACCTCTCTCTTTCCCTATCTTACTTTCTCCATTCCTTTACAGGCTTTTCCTGAAAGCACTCTCTTAATAAATTACTCGCATAAAAATCTCTGTCTTGGGCTGTATTTCTAAGGAACCCAATTTCAGACAGTGCATGTTGTACTTTGGTTCCTCAGTCAAAACTTTCAGTTAACACTTTGTTACACCAGAAGCTAATTATCATATATTACCCTAGTCCTCTTCCGACGGAACAATAAAAAGTCCCCTGAAACACTTTTTAATAGTCAATTTGGATGGGTGCTGACGAGTTGATGGGTGCAGCACACCAACATGGCACAAGTATACATATGTAACAAACCTGCACGTTATGCACATGTACCCTAGAACTTAAAGTATAATAATAATAATTTTTTTAAAAAGTATGGCTTTGGCTCAAAGAAGAAATTTACAATTCTAGATTCTATTTTCTCTTTTGTGCCTCTGACTCTATCCTGCCCCCCAGCCCAAGAAAAAGAGAGAAAGAGAGAGAAAGAGAGAGAGAGAGAGAGAGAGAGAGAGAGAGAGAGAGAGAGAGAGAGAGATCGATGTGGTTTTTATTGTTTTCTCCTTTTTTAAATCATATATTTGGCTGTCCAACACCTAACTCCGAATGCCAGTATTTTCCAGTAAATCAGAAAGGAGGATTATCTGTCAACTCCAAAAGGAAAATCAAACCAAGATGCACAAGCAGGAAAAAAAAAAATCATTTTTCTCCAGCTCATTCACCCACATCATTCTTTCATAATAGAAATAAAGCAAAAGGATTGTTTTGTTCTTTCAGACAACCTGGCCCAAAAAGAAGCAGAAGAAAAAAGATGAACTCAGAGTTGTCTATACTTAAATAAAGCTTTCCTGTGAGTAAATAATGTGCATTAAAAGGCCACTCGATTCTTTTCACTTGGTCCTGACATAGAAAATGTTTGATTGCCGCGAAGAGCATGTTATCCTCACGTGACTCCTAGCCCACAGGAAAGCAATATTTATCCAGTTGACCTGGAGGGGAGAAGTTGACCTTAAATGCCTCCCACCACCAAACTGAAGGAAAATAGGAGGGAAAAAGTTCTCCATAATGCTGTAGGTCAGAGGTCAGCAAACTTGTTTTCTGTAAAGCACCAGAGAGTAAATATTTTTGTCTTTGTGGCCATATAGTCTCTGTCATAACTACTCACTCTGCTATTGTAGCTTTGAAAACAACCATAGGCAATACTTAAAAGAATGGACATGGCTGTATTTCAATAAAACTTTATTCATAGACATAGAAATTTGAATTTTGTATAACTTTTATATATCTCAAAATATTCTTTTGATTGTTTTTCAGACATTTAGAAATGTAAAAATATTCTTAGCTCAGGGGTCGTACAAAAACAGGGGATGGCTCGATTTGACCCACAGGCTGTGGTTTGTTAATCCCTGCTCTAAGTCAGAGGGTGGAATTTCTCTTCAATTCACTCAGGACTGGAAGCTGGTTGTTAAATTGAAAAAGTCAGTTAAAGCAAGAAATTGTAAAAATAATACCCATTTTAATAAACTACTTTAAATAACAGCTCATCATTATATATGCACTTACCCATTCTTTCCTTATGAGGCTATGACTTTTTATTTTAGCTGAAGTCTGCCAAAGTTCAAATGGTTTTGCTTAGTACTTTTACTAAAGTTTCTTGTTTAGTTTAGTCTTAAGTGGAGTGACAATTTGAAGCTGCTTGCAAATTCATTCAAGGTGCAGAATGTTTCTAGTTTTCACAAATCCCCTTAATGTTTTATAGTTGTGTCCACCACACCTTTTTTTTTTTTTTTTTTTTTAGTTTTACAGACAAGGTCGTGCTCTGTCACCTGTCTCACTGTAGCCTCAAATTCCTGGCCTCAACTGATCCTCCCCCACACTTTTTCACAGCAATGAGCAACTTGTCTTTACAAGACTCTTTCCAAAGTACCCAGCTCAGTTTCTTAATAAAGCAATTTTCTTTATTAAATTCTGAAATTACTATGACAAACAGAAGTGGCATAAGCAGGTGCAAAAGCAAATGCAATGACACTTGATAAGCACAAAACTCAATGGGAACCAGTGTGTGTATATTGGGAGGGTGTAATAAAGCCAGCATTCCAGGCACAGGCATTCAGTGGGCAATGGGCATCACTCACTGCCTTCTATAGGATGAAGGTAGCATCAGTAAATCTAGCAGTCAGTTGAGCAGTATCCTGCTCTCTGAACACGCTTCGAGTTGCATGTGGGGAGGGAAGATAGTAAAATGATGTTACATCTTTTGATTGAAATAAATTAGAGGCATTGCATTTCCTAGTGCTTAAAGCAAGAGCATGCCTAGCTCCCCTCAAAAAAAAAAAATGTAGTTGTCATTTTCTTCCTCAACAAAAATGAAAGACCAATTCAAATGAGTTAGCCCATGATGCAGGAAGTGTATATTGAATCTTCCCAGGAGACATCAGTGCTCCACCAGAGTCATGGGCATGCTCTGCTTGGAATAGCAGTGGGAGTGGGTTCTATGAATGAAAATTAGTACAGCTGTTGAAGTAATGTCATGCTGATTGGAGCATAATCATCATGGAGACATAGTCAAGATGTAGTAGAATGAGTCAAATGGGAATTAAAGGAGAAGAGAAACAAGGATGGCCCCAAAAAAAGATTTTCCACATTTTCCAAAAGAAAGGCAACTTTTATTTAGCAATTCAATTCCAATACTCTAATCTTCCCTTGTGAGCATGGTCTTGGGAAAAAAAAAAACAACTAATTCATGTATTTGAATTCTTTGTACATATATTTTCAGATCTCCTCAGTAGAATATGAACCTCCTCTATAATTAATATTTATTCTATTATCAGGAAATAAAAGTGCAGTTAGCTTTTAGTCTCCATTTCAGAACATGTCATATATTCCTGCTGAAACTTAACTGCTCTGATGGATGCTATGTCCACACTTACCTGAAGGGATCATCCTAATTCGTACTATCCTTAGTACTAATGTAACCTGAAGTGACTCACAAGAAAACGATAAACACTCCAACACCCAAGTTCCTATCTGGGGCCTCAATTCCTATTTTAAATTTGAGTTTTAGTATATTGTCACTCTTTAGATAAATGCATGTTATTGCTTCTCCCCTTTTGGTTAAAACCAAGTGTAGATAAATGCATGTTATAATACACACGAGCCATACTAAAACTTGTGACTTCTTTAGAACCAGGTGGATAAGAGGAGAAGAGAAAAAGGCTCATATTTAATCTTGTAATGCCTTAAGTAGTCATTATACTCATTGAGCTTCAAAGATGTTTAAAACTATCTCCCGGGACATGCAAAGTCCTCTTCAGTGTTTCCCTGCTGGTTCACTCTGTCCTGAGTCCTCTGAGTAAAGGATACCTCTTATTTCTCCCTTAGATGCTGAGCATTTTGTGGTAAACCTCCAACCTCTTTTTGCTCAGATCTCCTGAGCCACCATATTGGAGAGGCCCCATAACACTCCCAAAGTGGCTGCTCAATCTCTTGTGGCCCAAATCTAAACCACAAGAAATACTCCTACTTGCATGTGCTACATCACAAACTGGAAATTCAGGTTATCCAAATACAGAAGCCCTCTCTTAGCTATGGAAACAGTCCAGTTTCTCACCTCTTGCTTCACCTTCTTTTTCATTTCTGGGCAGTAATCTGTCTTCAGTCCTCAGTCCTCTGTAGTTTTTGCAGGCAAGAGTCAGACACCAGTCTCCACATCTCCCAACAGCAGGAAACACATTTCAAACTCTATCAGTGCTTTCCTTTATGGTCCCTTGGGATGGAGTTAGAAGGTAACCCCTTCCCACTCTACCTCTAAAGGAAGTGAGGACCCACAACACTGCAACAGATCTCTCCAATAAAATTTCTTCAGCAATCTCCTTTACAAAGTCCTGTCTCTGATGCTTTTTTATAGCCTTGTTATGGCTGAGGGGTCCAGGAGTCCTTGAACAAGATTGTGTATTCATTTCATTTAAAATCACTTATGGTGATTTAGCTGACTCATTTTAAACTCTCATATCCATTGCAATTTCTTGTCTCATCTGAAAGTTCAATCTTAACATAGTTATGCATGCAAAATCCCATCATTCAGAGATAATCAGTGAAAACATCTGAATATATCCTTTTATATTTTTAAGTATATAGTTTTAACAAAAATGAGATTTCATAACCTGAGGTTTTTCAGTTAGCAATATATTCTGAGCATCTTTCCATGTCAATAAATCTCTACATCAACATTTTTAATAGTTGAAAGCTATATGATTTTTTAAATGTATTTAATTTTTTTGTTTGGCACAGATTTAGGCTCTTTCTTCTTTCTATTATGAAAAATTATCCTGTGAAAGAGATCTTTATTGAGAAACTTCAAAATATTCAATTATTTAACCAATATTTTAAAATTTTAAATTTAGTTGACATGTAATAATTGCACATATTAATGGGGTATGGAGTGATATTTTGATATATATATACACAATGTGTAGTGATCAAATCATGGTAATTAGCATATCCATCACCTCAAACAATTAGTATTTCTTTGTAATGGAAACATTCAAAACCTCTTTTCTAGCTATTTGAAAGTATGCAATACATTGTTAACCATACTTACCTAGTGCTATATAACATAAATCATTCCTCCTATTTGGCTGCAATTTTGTATCTATTAAGCGACCTTTCCCTATCCTCCCCTCCTCCTACCCTTCCCAGGCTCTGACAACCACAGTTTTACTCTACTTCTACGAGCTAAACTTTTTTAGCTCCCAAATATGAGTGAGAACATGTGGTATTAGTCTTTCTGTGCCTGGCTTATTTCACTTAACATAATGTCCTCCAGGCTCATTTATGTTGCTACAAATGGCAGTATTTCATTCCCTTTTATGGCTGAATAGTATTCCACTGTGTATATACACCATATTTTCTTTATCCTTTCATAAATTGATAGACACTTAGGTTGATTTCATAACTTTGCTGTAGGGAATAGTACTGCAATAAATATATGGGTATAGACATCTCTTCTATCTACTGATTTTCTTTCCTTTGGATACATGCCCAGTAGTGGGATTGCTGGATCATATGGTAGTTCTATTTTTAGTTTTTTTAAGAAAATCCATACTGTTTTTCATACTGGCTGTGCTAATTTACATTCCCATGAACAGTGTATAACAGTTGCCTTTTCTTTGCATCCTTGCCAGCATTTGTTATTTTTTTGTCTTTTGGATAATAGATATTCTAACTGGGGTGAGATTATATATCATTGTGGTTTTGATTTGCATTTCCCCGATGATTAGTAATGTTGAGCATTTTTTCATGTTCTTAGCCATTTGTATGTCTTCTTTTGAGAATGTCTATTCAGATCCTTTTACTCATTTTAAAATCAGATTGTTTAATGCTATTGAGTTGTTCGAGTTCCTTGTACATTCTAGATACTGATTCATTGTGAGATGAACAGTTTACAAATATTTTCTTCCATTCTACAGACTGTCTCTTCATTGTATTGTATCCTTTGCTGTGTGGAGTGTTTTTAGTTTGATAAAATCCAACTTGCATTTGTTCCCTGTGCTTTTGAAGTATTAATCATAAAATCTTTGCCCAGATCAATGTCCTAAAGTGTTTCATCACATTATCTGCCAGTAATTTTATAGTTTCTGGTCTTATATTAAAGACTTATAAAGTCTTTAATCCATTTTGAGGTGATTTTTATATATGGTGAGAAATAGGGTCCTAGTTTCATTCTTCTGCATATGAATATCCAGTTTTCCCAGCACCATTTATTGAAGAGACTGTCCTTTCCCCAGCATATGCTCTTGGCACCTTTGTTGAAAATCAGTTGGCTCTAAATATGTGGCTTTATTTCTGGGTTCTCTGTCCTTTTCCATTGGTCTATGTATCTGTTTTTATGCAAGTACCATGCTGTTTTGATCACCATAGCATTGTAATGTACTTTAAAGTCAAGTAGTGTGATGCTTCCAGCTTTATTCTTTTTGCTCAGGATTGCTTTGGTTATTCAGGGATTTTTGTGACTCCATATGAATTTTAGGATTTTAAAAAATTTTTGTGTATTTATTTTTATTTTTTTGAAATGAAGTCTCACTCTGTCACCCAGGCTGGAGTTCAGTAGTGCAATCTCGGCTCACTGCAACCTCCGCCTCCCAGGTTCAAGCGATTCTCCTGCCTCAGCCTCCCAAGTAGCTGGGATTACAGGCATCTGCCACCAAGCCCAGCTAATTTTTTGTATATTTAGTAGAGATGGGGTTTCACCATGTTGGCCAGGCTGGTCTCAAACTCCTGACCTCAGGTGATCTGCCCACCTCGGCCACCCAAAGTGTTGCGATAACAGACATAGCCACCGCGCCCAGCCTAAATTTCTGAGTATTTAACTAATATGTATTGAACATCTTATGAAAGAATACTGAAATTTATTCCAAGAATGGTTTTCTTGGAATAAATTTCTAGATTTGGAATAGCATAGTTAAAATGTGTGCATATTTTAAGGCATTTGATATATATTTCTAAATTGTCTTGCAGTTATATGTGTGTGTATATATGTTTATGTGAGTAAGAGAGTTTTAGTCCCTACAGAAGGAAAGTATTGCTTTTTGGAGACTTTGTTTTACTATTTGGGAAAATTAATGAAATGCAACTAACATGAAGCATAAATGTATTTATCTTTCAACAACTTATTAGATCTTTTTTTACTCTAAGCTAATTTTAGGCTAAAAGTTGTGAAAATAGTATGAAGAGTTCCCTTATATAACTCACCTGCTTTTCCTAATGTTTACATCTTACCCAACAATAGCACAATTACCAAGAACAGGATATTAATGTTGGAATATTAGAAACTAAATGGAAAAATTTATTCAAGCTTCACCAGCTTTTTCCCTAATGTCCTTTTTCTATTGCAGTATCTTATCAAAAATCCCACTTTGTGTGTAGTTATGTCTCTCTCGTCTCCTCCACGTGTAATAGTTCTTTAGTTTTTCCATCTTTAATGATGTTAATACTTTTGAAAAGCATTGATTGGTTATTTTGTAAAATGCTCCCAATTTGGGGTTTATCTGATGTTTGTAACAGTTGGAGTTAAGTTATGCATTTTTGGCAGAATGCATCATATCGAAGGACTCATGTTAGTGATATAATTAATAATAATATTTACTGTAATCCCTTGGAAATACCATTTTAATGCTACAGAAGGAAAATACAAATAGCATTTATAGAGCATCAAATATATACTGCACACACTGACTTTGTTTTTCTATAATCCTCCTAAAGACTCTGTGAAGTAGGTCTTGTTATCCCCATTTTATTGAGTTTCTTAAAAGTTATGTAGCTTACCCAAAGTCATAAAAGATATGTCTGACTCTAAAGCCAGGGCTTTTTGGAGTATAGGATAAGCATTTCTTCAATATAGGGAACAATTAAAGAAAATCCAAGTGCATGTGAGTGTGCATTTCTACTCTAGAATTTGATTCTCCATTTTATTTTCCTTAAGGTAGAAGCCTATAGAGTCACATTTTCAGAAATAGTATTTTGTTTTGGAATAAACAAAGTCAAATATTTAGTGATCAAAAATTTAAGTCCTTCATCGTCCAGAAAATCGCAATGACTTTGGCCTTTCCTCTGCAGGATTTGTGATGTTATTTTCCTTTGGATTACTGTAATATAAAGACCAAAAGACAAGTGCAAAATAATTTCCTAAATTGAAAAGTTGAGATGTTGCTATTGTTTTTCATTCAGTCATATATAGACAACATGCATCAAACTGAATGACTAAAAGTCAATGATTAATTTCTCTCTTCAAATAGTTTGTTTTCCAGGGAAGGAGAACACACAAAGCATAATACTTGCGTAGCACTTACCATTCTCAATCATTAATACCCACATCCTCTGAATGCCCCTGCAGTACCATTTACAGAGTTACAACTTCAATACAATCTGATATGATGGCTGAATATAAGAAAAGAAAAAAATGTTAAGCCTCTGAAGAAAAGCAAATGAGATAATGCATGCAAAGTGTTTAGCATAGTGCCTGGTACACAGTGACAACTCTCTTAAGTAAGTTTTAGCTCTTGCTGCTGCTGAAGCTGTCCGAGAGGTCTCTGTTGTTTAACCCGGGGAAGAGAATATGTGGCTGGCTCATTCCTTGCTCTGTGAGACAAAAGATTAGACTGCTATAAATTTAGAAAGGAAGATGGCTGGTCTCTGGACCAGTTTGGCAGCTATTTATCTTCTGTAAGTGCTCTTGTGCTATGCTATTGCAATATAATCTAAAAGCACCATATGAACCCATATGAGAGGCATGGCTAGGAGCTGAACCAAGGCAATGTGGCAAGGAGTCAGTAAACACAGTTCAACCACTTTTTTTTTGTTTTTTAATACTTCTAGGGTTCTAGGGTACATGTGCACAACGTGCAGGTTTGTTACATATGTATACATGTGCCATGTTGGTGTGCTGTGCTGCACCCATTAACTCGTCATCTACATTAGGTATTTCTCCTAATGCTATCCCTCCCCCCACCCCCTACCCACAAGAGGATCCGGTGTATGATGCTCCCCTTCCTGTGTCCAAGCCATCTCATTGTTCAGTTCCCACCTATGAGTGAGAGCATGCAGTATTTGGTTTTCTGTTCTTGCGATAGTTTGCTGAGAATGATGGTTTCCAGCTGCATCCATGTCCCTACAAAGGACACGAACTCATCCTGTCTTATGGCTGCACAGTATTCCATGGTGTATATGTGCCACATTTTCTTAATCCAGTCTGTCACTGATGGACATTTGGGTTGATTCCAAGTCTTTGCTATTGTGAATAGTGCCGCAATAAACATACGTGTGCATGTGTCTTTATAGCAGCATGACTTATAATCCTTTAGGTATATCCCCAGTAATGGGATGGCTGGGTCAAATGGTATTTCTAGTTCTAGATCCTTGAGGAATCACCACACTCTTTTCCACAATGGTTGAACTAGTTTACAGTCCCACAGTGTAAAAGTGTTCCTATTTCTCCACTTCCTCTCCAGCACCTGTTGTTTCCTGATTTTTTAATGATTGCCATTCTAACTGGTGTGAGATGCTATCTCATTGTGGTTTTGATTTGCATTTCTCTGATGGCCAGTGATGATGAGCATTTTTTCATGTGTCTGTTGGCTGTATGAATGTCTTCTTTTGAGAAATGTCTGTTCATATCCTTTGCCCACTTTTTGATGGGGTTGTTTGTTTTTTTCTTGTAAATTTGATTGAGTTCTTTATAGGTTCTGGATAGTAGCCCTTTGTCAGATGAGTAGATTGCAAAAATTTTCTCCCATTCTGTAGGTTGCCTGTTCACTCTGATGGTAGTTTCTTTTGCTGTGCAGAAGCTCTTTAGTTTAATTAGATCCCATTTGTCCATTTTGGCTTTTGTGGCCATTGCTTCTGGTGTTTTAGACATGAAGTCTTTGCCCATGCCTATGTCCTGAATGGTATTACTTAGGTTTTCTTCTAGGGTTTTTATGGTATTAGGTCTAACATTTAAGTCTCTAATCCATCTTGAATTGATTTTCATATAAGGAGTAAGGAAAGGATCCAGTTTCAGCTTTCTACTTATGGCTAGCCAATTTTCCCAGCACTATTTATTAAATAGAGAATCCTTTCCCCATTTCTTGTTTCTCTCAGGTTTGTCAAAGATCAGATGGCTGTAGATGTGTGGTATTATTTCCGAGGGCTCTGTTCTGTTCCATTGGTCTATATCTCTGTTTTGGTACCAGTACCATGCTGTTTTGGTTACTGTAGCCTTGTAGTATAGTTTGAAGTCAGGTAGCGTGATGCCTCCAGCTTTGTTCTTTTGATTTAGGATTGTCTTGGCAATGCGGGGTCATTTTTGGTTCCATATGAACTTTAAAGCAGTTTTTTCCAATTCTGTGAAGAAAGTCATTGGTAGCTTAATGGGGATGGCATTGAATCTATAAATTACCTTGGGCAGTATGGCCATTTTCACAATAGTGATTCTTCCTATCCATGAGCATGGTATGTTCTTCTATTTGTTTGTGTCCTCTTTTATTTCACTGAGCAGTGGTTTGTAGTTCTCCTTGAAGAGGTCCTTTACATCCCTTGTAAGTTGGATTCCTAGGTATTTTATTCTCTTTGAAGCTATTGTGAATGGGAGCTCATTCATAATTTGGCTCTCTGTTTGTCTGTTACTGGTGTATAAGAATGCTTGTGATTTTTGTACATTAATTTTCTATCCTGAGACTTTGCTGAAGTTGCTTATCAGCTTAAGGAGATTTTGGGCTGAGACAATGGGGTTTTCTAAATATACAATCATGTCATCTGCAAACAGGGACTTTTGAAGTTACTTCCCTTTGGGCTTCCCATCTGAGAAAGTAGCTTTAGTGTATAAGTACTCATACTGGCCCTGATTATAGGACAGTGTTTCTCAACCTTGGCACTATTGATATATGGCGCTTTATCTATTTGTTGCTGGGGTTGAGGAGGGAGCTGTGCATTGTATGATATTTAGAAGTACCTCTAGTCTTTATGCTCCAGATGCCATTAACATCCCCACCCCAGTTGTGACATCCAAAAATGTCTCCAGACATTTCCAGGTGTCTCCTAGGGGTCAAAATAACCCCATTGAGAACCACTGTTAAAAGGTAATAAGTCATTCCAAACTCAAATCAGTGATCATTGATTCATACTAGACATATTTGGGTGATAAGAAACAATATTTATTCAGTAACAAGTGCTTTCACAGATGTTCCCTCATGTATTTCATGTAATTTTCACATCAGGTGTATAAGATGGTTTTATTCACCATTCATGGATAGAAAAACAGAGGATCATAGGAATCGGGTGATTTGCCCCATCTCACACACAACTGTTCTGTGATGGGATGGACATTTAACAGCAAAGCCCATGCTCGTCCTCTTTTGCCCTCATGACTCTCAGTTCAAGTAAAAGGCCTAGCTTCATGCAGTTTCTTCTGCCCCAAAAGAGGAGAATTATACTTACCAGGTACAGATGGTTAGTAAGCTATTGTCTCGTGGAACTAAAGTCACCAGTTTTTATTCCGCTTTGTGAAGCTATGGCTGGGACTCAGTTAAACTACATTTCTCCCTTAACAGTTAGCTTCCTATTTGGTTTTGCCAATAGGAAGCACTAAAGGAAGATTAGCAGGCAGGAAAAGGGGACTTTTCTTTTCCTGTATGCTAGCCGTGTCTGTCACCACAGCTGACATAGCAACTGCTACGGCTGAGTGCCTAAACTACTAATGGCAGAAACCAAATACTAAGTCACCAGTATGGCGCCATTGTCCCAGAAGACCAGCCAGCCACCTGGTGGCAGGCAGGTTAATTATACCGATCCCATCTGTCACCAACAGAGTATGTTTTCTCTTCACTTGAGTAGACATGTCTTCAAGATATTGATTTGCCTTCCCTGTCAATAATGTTTCTGCCAGCACCACCATCTGTGCACACACAGAATGCTTTATTCACCATCATTATGTCCCACAAATCATTGCTTCTAACCAAAAACTCAGTTCACAGGAAAAAATGGGTGGCAATGAGTGCATACCCGTGGAACTCATTGACTTTACCTTATACTCCATCACCCAGAAGCATCACCTTATAGGAGGAAGAAAAGCCCAACTACAGGTTTGATTTTGTCCAGTTGGGAGATAAACAAGATAAAAATACTGAGCTCTATCTCACAGGAGATAGAAAAACACTTTGAATCAGCAAGCAGTATCTATATCTAGCTCCCATAGGCAGAAATCCTGGGCCCAAGAATAAAGGGATGAAAGTGGAAGTGAATCCTCTCACCATCACACCTAATATCCTGCTCACAGAATGTTTGCATTTAAACTAATTACCTGGGTTCTGCTCCTTTGGGGGCCTTGGTTCCAAGCAGAGAACACGATATGGTTTCACTGAATTGGTAGCTGAGACTGGCACTGGCTGTTTTGGACTCCTGATGCCCCTGGAGTCCAAAGGCAAAGAAGGATAAAGTCCTGTCCTGATTGAGATGATTGATCTCTGGATTGCTAAAGGAAGACTGTGTTGCTTCTATTCAATAGGGTCCGGGTAGATTATATCTGGAATCCAAAGGATTCTCTGAGGATCTCTCTGGTACTTTCTATTTTTGACAGTGAAAGTTAACAGTAATCCCTGCCCCACCAAGAAACGAAACAAAACAGAAAATAGGTATACCCATCCAACCAGGTAAAATAATAGCAACCAACTGTCTCAGGGAAAAGAAATACAGAATAACTAATGGAAGGAGAAATTGATAAATATCAATGAAGGTACTGTAAATAGTTATAGGCCTTCAGTTATAGAAATGAAATCTTCAGTTATATTTACCTTCTTGTCTCCTGTTCTGTACATTTGTATCTGTATATGCCTGTGTGTGTGTGTGTGTGTGTGTGTGTGTGTGTGCAATATTAACTCCATTTTTCTATCTTCTTTTCCCTTCTTATTTTAGATAGTATTATTTAAGTATTTTATCTTATTTTATGTAAGTATTGGTGGTAGTAGTTAACCTCAAAATTTAGTCTTTGTTATACTTTGAAATAATTTTAGATTCAGAAATTGCATGGCTTACAGAAGATTCAGGTACAAGTGTAACTAAACTAAGGGAAAAATAAAATTTCTCCAGAAAGACAGTAACTGCCAACCAGAGATGACTACCATGATTGTTGAGATTTCATCTTTCTCTTTTTTGAAGAGAAGATGAGAGCATGTTTGTTTATGCAGAGGATAACTGCATATCATTAAGCAGAATAATCTTTGGTTGAATGTAATTTAACATATGTGTAAACAGGTATGCATGGATCCTGAGGTGCCACAGGTCTGTATCCTATACATTTTTAGGCCATTAATAACTCAAATCCACCCTTCTGTACTCTCTTTTGAGACTGGAATTCAGCAAACTACATTTCTCCTTTGCCATCTGGCTTCCTGCGAAGTTCTGATGGTAGGGGGTGCTAGACGTAGTTTAAAAGTCTGGGGAGAGGGGGAAAAAAGAGAATTTCTCCTGTTAACTTGCTGTCACTGTATCATCCTAACAGCAATATCCCTTTATCCCAGCAGTACAATTGGTTCCAGTCGCCAACGTTTTTTCTTCCCCAAATTAGTTTTATCATGGCTCCTCAGAGGTACCAGAGGTAGCCAATTTGGGTCCTTCATCAGTGGTCTGTACCCTAGATCCACAGAGCCCCTCTTCCAATATTATTTTATTTTAAGCAGCTTTGTTGAGTTATAATTTACATATTAAATTCATCCATTTAAAGTGAACAATTTAGTGGTTTTTAGTATGCTCATGGAGCTGTCAAACTATCAACACAATCCAATGTTAGAACATTTTTGCCATCCCCAAAAGAAATCCAGTGCCAATCAGTAGTCACTTCCCATTTTCCACCTCTCCCCCAGCTCTAAGCAACCACTAGCCTGCTTTTATGTATTTACTGATTGCCTATTTTGGACACTTCATATAAGTGAAACCATACAATTTTTGACTTTTGTGTCTGGCTTCTTTCACTTCGCATGATGCTTTCAAGGTTTATCCATGTTGTAACATGTATGAGTATGTCATTCCTTTTCATGGCTGAGTAGTATTCCATAACATGGATATACAATTTTGTTTTTTCATCAGTTAATGGATATTTGAGTTGTTTCTACAATTTTGGATATTGTGAATACTTCTACTATGAACATTTGTGTAGACATATGTTTTCATTTCTCTTGAGTATGTACATAAAAGTAGAATTATTGGGTTATATGATACTTTTCAAGCTTCTTAGTTTTGATCGTCCCTCTCTGTATTTTATTCTCCCAACCCCAGCAGTAGCAGCTCCTTCTTATAGTTATAATCCATGGATTGCCTCAATGTTCCCTTTTTGATCGTTCTACCCTCCAATGACTGTGTGATCAGTTGACTGCATTAAGTTTCTTCAGTTGAAGTACCTAGTATGGTTTCTGTATTTCTAACTAGACCCTGGATAATATAATCATATGATGCATTCTAACTAGTTTTATGCACTTTTACTGAGTAAGGAACAGAAATCTCTTTAAACCTCTGCAAGTCAGATAGAAATAACTCTCACACAATGAAGGCTGTTAAGCCTTGGCATATATACTGTTAGTAACAGGATTCAATTGTAATCCACTGAATGAGTGGCCACCATGAGATAATATTGAAAGAATCTCTCTGAAGTAGTTTAAGGTCAGTATCTCTTACATCCTGTAGTAAAATTCATTCCTTCATTTCTTTCTTCACTCATTAATTTGTTTGATAATTATTTGTTTATCAATTACTTTGTGTCAGGCACTGTTCTAGGTGCTGATGATATAGCAGTGAATAAAATACACAAAGTATGAATAAACATAAAGTTTATATTTTAGTAGAAGAGAGAGAGAGATGGTAAACAAGTAAGTATGACATGTAAGATGGTGAATAGTAATATGAAGAAATTTAAAGAATGGAAGAAAGATAGGAAGGGCTGAGTTTGGGGGAGTACATTTTTAAATGGGCTAGTAAGAAAAATCTTCACTGTGAAGGTAACATTCAAGCAAACTTCCAGAAGAGTTGAGGGAGAAGGCCTGTGGATACCTGGGGGAAAGAGTGTTCCAGGCAGAGAAAACAGTAAGGTTTTCTTCTTAAGGACTTGTATTGGAAGGATGCCTAGTTTGTTTAAAGAATAGGATGGAATCTGGGCATGGCGGTTCGTGCCTGTAGTCCCAGCACTTTAGGAGGCTAAGGTAGGAAGATCACTTGAGCCCAGGAGTTCAAGACCATCCTGGGCAACATAGTGAGACCCCATCTCTACAAAAAAATAAATCAATAAAACAACTAGCTGGGCATGGTATGACATAGGCCTGTAGTCCCAGATACTTGGGAGGCTGAGGTGGGAGGATTGCTTGACCCCAGGAGGTTGAGGCTGCAGTCATGAGCCATGATCATTCCACTAGCTACTACCCTCCAGCTCAGGTTATAGAGGGAGACCCTGTCTCAAAAAAAAAAAAAAAAAAAAAAAAAAAAAGCATAGGATGGAGACCAGTGTGGTTGAACTTGAATCCAGGGAGAGAGCAAAAGAAGGTTAAGAAGGCAATGGAGGATCAATCTTGTGGGGCTTTGTAGGTCATTATAAGGACTTAGGCTTTAT
This sequence comes from Macaca mulatta, assembly GCF_049350105.2. NCBI lineage: Eukaryota > Metazoa > Chordata > Mammalia > Primates > Cercopithecidae > Macaca > Macaca mulatta. Next base: position 13,941,898 of record NC_133426.1, on the reverse strand, counting down.
TAAGAGTATGATAGGCAGCCAATGGAAGGTTTTAAACAGAAGAATGGCATAACCTGACTTTTATACTTTAACAAGATTACTCTAGCTTCTGTGTTGAAAATAGATTGTGGTAGTGCAGTTAGAAGGCAATAATCCAAGTAAAGAATATTGTGAAAGCAGTGGGGAAATACGTAGTTGGATTCTGAATTTGCTGACAGATTGAATGTATGAAATGAAAGAGAGGAGCCAAAACTGACTCCAAGATTTTCAGCCTAAGCAACTGGAAAAATGGAATTGCCTGTTACTAAGACAAGAAAGACTGTAGAAGGAAGAGGTCTCCAGGAGAAAGATTATAAATTTAGTTTTGTTTATGCTAAGTTTGACGTGTCTGTTAGCCATCCAAATGGAGATGTCAAGAAGTCAGCTAGATATACAAATCTGGAGTTCAGGGGGGAATCACAACTGGAGATATGAATTTGGAGTTCTTGATGTATATATGATATTTATAGCCCTGAAAATAAATGATAAGATCAAGTGAGGATTTTATGTAGAAAAGAGAATAGGTCCAAGGACTGAGGCCTGGAGCAGCCAGACCTTTAGAATTTAAGGAGATTAGAAGAAACCAGCAAAAGAGACTTCGAATTAGTGGCTGTTCCATAAAAAAGAAGGAGTTCATGTCCTTTGTAGGGACATGGATTAAACTGGAAACCATCATTCTCAGCAAATTAACACAGGAGCAGAAAACCAAACACCACATGTTCTCACTCATAAGTGGGGGTTGAACAATCAGAACACATGGACACAGGGAGGGGAACCACACACACTGGGACCAGGTGGGGGCTGGGGGCAAGGGAAGGGGAAGCATTAAGACAAATAGCTAATGCATGCGGGGCTTAAAACCTAGATGACAGGTTGATAAGCGTGGCAAACCACCATGGCACACGTTTACCTATGTAACAAACCTACACATTCTGCACTTGTATCCTGGAACTTAAAGTAAAATAAAACATAATTTAAAAAGGAATTATGGCTGCTGAGATTGGAAGAAAATCAGAAGAAGGTGATGTTCTGGAAACTAAGTGAAAACAAGTATCAAGGAGAAAGGTATGATTAATATTGTGATAATTTCCATCCCAGGACCTTATAACATTATAGATATATAAAACATACATGAAACAGTTAGATTCTGTTCTGTGATTTTTGTTCATAAGAATTTGTACTGGGCACGGTGGCTCACGCCTGTAATCCCAGCACTTTGGGAGGCTGAGGCGGGCGGATCACTTGAGGTCCAGAGTTCAAGACCAGCCTGACCAACATGGAGAAACCCCATCTCTACTAAAAATACAAAATTAGCTGGGCATGGTGGTGCATGCCTGTAATCCCAGCTACTTGGGAGGCTGAGGCAGGAGAATCGCTTGAACCTGGGAGGCGGAGGTTACAGTGAGCCGAGATCGCACCATTGCACTCCAGCCTGGGCAACAAGAGCGAAACTCCATCAAAAAAAAAAAAAAAGAATTTGCTGCATGTATATATAACATAAAATAGGTCAATTTCTCATTTCCTGTAGAGACATGAATATAACAAACTAGAATAACATCATAGGAATATTTCATAGTTTATTATACTTTAATCCTGCTATGGTAAAAGGTTTTGGTCACTTATCTTCATCAAGTAGTTCTATATCAAACTTTGTATTGCTTTCTCAATTGTATCTTGGAGCAAAATATTTTAAAAATAGAAATGAGATGTGTTGATTAGAGAGCTAGCTTATTCTGTGGTGACCAAAAAACCCCAATGGTTTCACCAAGGTGTATTTCTCCCTCACATTAAAAATCCAATGGAGATAGTCAATGAGGATCTTCCCTGCACAGGAGAAGAATCTACAAGAGAATCTATGGCTCTACCCCTGTATTCAACTCCAACCACACTGGCCTCCATCCTATCTTCTCCACGGTGATGGAGACTGCCATCTTGTAGCTGCACCATTTGGAACACATGGCTCCCAAGGGTGTGGCAGCAGGAAAAGAGAAGACTGAGCAGCTAGGCGACTAGATGAGTGCTTTTAAGGACTTGGTTTGGGAATGGCTTCAACAGCTCCCACCAATATCCCACTGGGAAGGACCCTGCTATGTGGTCTCAACTACGAAAAGGCCAAGGAAATGAGTATCCCTGTCTTTATGAAGTTTAAGATAGCTTTGGTTTTGGAATTGAGCCTTGTATTTCTTTCAAGTGAATTCCCTTTCTCCTTTCCAAAGATCTTTCGGAAAACTTTTACTTCCTTTTCAAACCATGTGACTTAAAGAGTCTTAAGAATTCTGACATCATTTATAAATGCCTGGGTTATTTGAGCAAAAGCATTTTCTACATAAAATATATGAGCTTATGTAAATTATTTGTGGTTTTTCATATCTTTGGACACTACCAGACACAGCCCAGGAAACAGCAACATAATGAAATAGACTGAGAAAGGAAGTTGCCTAGAATGAGACCTACCCTCTGCGGAGCAAAAGGTTCTGGGAAGGTAGGCAAAGGCTAGGAGGCAACACGTGGGATAATAAGCAAAATAACAGACGCCACCCAGGCAAGTATGCACCACTTGATGGTCAAGTATATATTGACAAGCTGGTCCAGCAAAGACTCCACAAGGAGCCCAAATTCAAATTGTAGGCAGATAGCACGAAGGTAAACAATCAAGTGAACAACCTCACCCACAAGACCACTTAAAGGTAGGTCTCCAGTATTAATGCAAGGCAAGGTGCCAGTGCTAGAAAGACCTTTGAAGTAGGGACAAAAGCATGGGTTTGGATTAGAAATGGGTTTGGATTAGAAAACCAGACTATCAGCACAGGACATAAAGTAAAAGTTTTCAACATTGACCACACAATGGAATCAGCTGGGATACTTATTGGAGGACAACCCCACAACCAATTAAATCATCTAGGAGGGGCTTCCAGTCATAAGTGATTTTTCAAACTCCCTAGGTGTTTCTAATATTTAATCAAGGCTGATAACCTATAAGCAGATGAGCAACGGTACATCTTTTTTTTTTTTTTTGAGACAGAGTCTCACGCTGTCGCCCAGGCTGGAGTGCAGTGGCGCGATCTCGGCTCACTGCAACCCCCGCCTCCCGGGTTCACGCCATTCTCCTGCCTCAGCCTCCCGAGTAGCTGGGACTGCAGGCGCCCACCACCATGACAGGCTAATTTTTTGTATTTTTAGTAGAGATGGGGTTTCACCGTACTCTCCATCTCCCGACCTCGTGATCCGACCGCCTCGGCCTCCCAAAGTGCTGGGATTACAGGCCTGAGCCACCGCACCTGGCAGAGCAACGGTACATCTTTGATATTTACAACTAAAGTCAGGACTGGCATAGAGACTGGAGGTCTGGAGATCCACAGGAGAATTTTTAAGTCTTTAGCTGCCAGTAATCCTTACTTGGCTGTGCAAATGTATGCATGTGATCCATGTGTAAAATATACAATGTTGACAGAAATTAACGTTATTTGTCAGCTGTTCTGTGGTCCGATAATACCTACTGAATCGTTGCAGTGGGGAAAAGACAATAGGAAGTCATGATGGTTTCTTGCTATTTTGATTTCAGTTTTAAAATATCTAAACCATTTCAAGATATTTTTAAAATCTTGTTATTCAAAAGCAAGGCTAAACAGCTGAGAATTTCTAAAAGAGGGGAGTTTGTTGGTCATTAAGACTTTCAATGTAAAGTAATAGGGAAGCCTTGAATTATAAAGCTTTGGCAGTGCCGATTTTTCAGTTATGAAATCCAGGTGGAATCCGTACTGCAGTCACAGTTTCTGTTCTCCATTATACTTGAGCCATCAGTCTCATTCCTGGAGCAGTCCAATAAGACACAGTGAAATAACATTACTATCTTTAGTGTTTCTATCTCCCCTTTTCCCCCTACTAATAACAGTAATGTAAACACAATTGCCATGAAAACCATAGCACCATACAAAAAACACTGTTGAGTTTCTGAGGACTCTACATGTGTGACTGTAAATAAAAACAGTGAAAATTTTACAATTGTGGCCTAAGGAAATGAAATGATCACTGGGTTCTTCCCTGACTTAAGAGTGTCATATAACTTGCTTTTACCAGTATGCTGAAAGAAATTAATCTTTGTACAAAAGTAAAGACGTATTAGATCCATGACAAATTATCAATGGTAGCCCTATAGTAATCATCATTTAAGCCTTGACATAAATGATGGTTAAGATTTCTAAGTAATTCTTTCTTCATTTACTTGTTCATTTATGCCTTCAACAATTATTTGTTGACCATCACTGCGTGTTAGACATATACTAGATTCTTGACATACAAATATGGATAAGACAACAGTGTCTTGGTATAGAACGTTCCACCAAATCAACAAATGCATAAGGGACTTATTTGTACATGTACATTTGAGTCCTACTTTTTAAAAATTGATATATGAATATCTAAACTTATAAAAGATAAATGAGGAAATGATGTTGCTGATTTCCAAAAAAACTGTCATAAAATAATTCATGAAAGAATCTCTGGGTTATTTCAAATCGTGAATGCTCTTAGGGCATTTAAGAATTATTGATGATTACTTGACTAAGGGATTAGAGGGAGTCTAAAGCAATGGTTTCCAACTCTGCTTGCACATTCACATCACTTATGGAAACTTTAAAACGTACTAATATCCAGGCCCTGTTTTAAACCAATTGACTAACAATCTCTGAAAGGAGGAATTGGGCATTAGTATTTATGTTTTGTTGAGACAGGATCTCACTCTGTCACCCTGGCTGGAGGGCAGTGATGTGATCATAGCTCACTGCAGCCTTGGCCTCCCGGGCTCAAGCAATCCTCCTACCTCAGCCTCTGGAGTAGCTGGGAATACAGGCATGTACAACAATGCCTGGCTAATTTTTATTTATTTATTTTTGTAGAGACGAGGGTCTCACTATGTTGCCCAGGCTGATCTTGAACTCCTGGGCTCAAGTGATCATCCCGCCTTGGCCTCCCAAAGTGCTGGGATTACAGGTTTGAGCCACTGTGTCCCGGCTGGCATTAGTATTTTTAAAGATTTCCAGGATTAATCTAAATGTGAATCCAGGGTTGAGAAACACTGCACTAGAGCGACGGTTGGCAAACTATGGCCCACGGGCCCAATCTGACCCCCCAATTGTTTTTGTAAATATAGTACTATTAGAACATGGTCATGCCCATAAATATTGTTTATGATGGCTTTCACACAACAATGGCAGAACTGAGTAGTTGGGACAAATACAGGATTGACTAGTGGTGGCTCAGTTGAGTGATGTGACAAAGACCATATGGCCTACAAAGCTAAAAATATTTTACAAAAAAAATTTGGCCCTTTACAAAAAAAAAAAAAAAATGTACCAACCCCTGGTTTGAAGAAAGGAGAAACACTGAAAACTGAAAATGTTCAGCAATTATCTACAGCTTTTTTCAGAAATATAAAGGAACTCTTGAAAGTATTCTTACAGTTGATAAAAAAAACTTTTATTCTATTTAATAAAATTTTATTTACATGCAACTTTTCAAAATCATGCTCTTATGTGGTGCACCAGTTGTTAAGCCCTTGACTCTCAGCTTCAAACCCACTCTGACCGTAGTCAGCTTTGTGATATTGGGGCTGGAAGTCTGCAAACCACATTTCTGCTTGGCCAGCTGGTCTTCATTAGACTCCGCCAATAGGGGGGCACTAGAAAAACATTGGAAGCCTGGAGGAGGACCCAATTTGCTTCTTCCTATTTGCTGCTTTGCCCTAGCAGTGGTAATTCATTCCAGCAGCAATTGAGTCCAGTTTGCAGTCTTGCTGACACTCTCAGAACCAGCCTGATAGCATACCCTCAGAGATGTCATCTCTCACTGGCCAAGTCCTTTTCTTAGAGGTCTAGGTCCCAGCTCCATGGGTTTCTTCTTTGAGTTTACAGACAACAGCACAAGCCAAATATTGCCACCCCACAGAAAGGCCCCTTCCTTTAAGCTTCTACATTTTAATGTCAATTTTTTTCCTTTGTTCCAAGCTGTAAAGATGATAGTGCTTCCTGCAGTTGCTACCTCCATGATATCTTAATGTTTCCATTTTTTCCTAGTTTTCTAATGCCTATGAATAATATTTACATTAAATTCTCTCTGTTAATATTACTGGTGTGGTTTCTATCTCCTGTGTGCGAAAGCTATTGGGCTTAGGAATAATAAATTATCATTGAACCCTATATTCCATAAATATTGATAGATTCAAACTGTTGTCTGGGAAATGGAATGCTAGATTTGAAGACATTATGCTCAGTCTAATATAATCTACCTACATATTCATTAATAATGCCTTATTTATACACTATATAAAAGAATGGACTTTGTCACTGTGCCTAATATGGATGGTGACTTCTGAGGAAACGCCTTGTTTATTCTTGTTGAGAATTAATGAATAAAAATTCATTGCATGTTTCCAATAGTAAATGCTGCAAAAATACAATTTGGAGCATCCCACTCAAGCCTGGTCATCTCCAAAAGATGAGGGTCAGACAACACATGGGTAAATCAGACAACTTCTACTAACTTACTGAACCTAAAATGTAACAGGTCATTTCGTAAATAAATAAGCTAAAAACTGGAGTTTGTTAATATGGAGTTAGAACCAAGAAAAAGGACAAATGAACTAGAGACAATTGTGTCTCTATCTATAGCTTCTATTTGGTTAACGATTTGCTCTCTAACATTCATCTTTTCAGTTGATTTATATGAACTAGTGTGCTTTCATTTCTTAGTCAATGTTTCTTTTAGAATATGACTTTCTTACCACCATCAAGCACAAAGAAAAAAAGGACAATTAAACACTGGATTTGTAGAATAGAGGAGTTAGCAAATGACAGTCAATGGACCAATTCTGACTTGCCATCTGTTTTTGTAAATAAAGTTTTATAGGCACACAGCTATGCCCATTTGTTTAGGTATTGTCTATGGCTGCTTTCATGACAACAGCAGAATTGAGTATCTGAAGCATAGACTGCATGGCCCACAAAACTGGAAATACTGACTCTTTCACCCTTTACGAAAGTCTACTGATCTCTGACATAGGAAGAGCAGGTGACTGTCATTATGGTGTGGTGTGGTGCCATTTACTATGATGTTAGTCACAGAGCCTGGGGGAAGCTATGATTCTCAAGCTTTCCCATGGAAACCAACTACACGCTTAAGTTAAAACACCCTGCCAGTTCTTCTGCACCTATGAGTTCCTTATTCAGCATCTAAGATCCTATATACATCCCCTCTGTGTCATTCAAACTCTCCTTACTAACTGTGGTAGAAATCATGTCTTTCTCTTCTGCTGCCAGTTTGTTTCCAACTGTATCTTAGGCTCTTTTAGAAGTAGAGATGCATAATATTTGTCCATCCCTTGACTACACTTGGTAAGGACCTTGCACACAGAAGCTAATTAGTAATTATAATTTTATTCATCAACACTATCCAGAGGAACTCATAAGAGCTGTCCCAGGCACCAATGCATTTGTTTAGAAGAGAGTACTTGAGTTTTCATTGCCTGTTATTGTGTGTCTTGTTTGTTAGAAACTGCCTTCAAGCTATTGTTTCCAAAATAGATATGGTAATTATTAGACGAAAGATTGAACTATATAAAACGAAGACCAAAGAAGGAGACTATTCATTTTTGTAACCCTCATATTTTTACATAACACCCAGTTATATTAAGCATAAAGCTATGTATGCTGAAATAAATAAACTAGATTGATAGATGATAGATAGAGAGCCAGATTAAAAGTCCTAAAACAGCCTGAGGACTGTTTCACTACTCCCAGATAATTTCTATTTTATTAAGAATTTTATTCTTAATAATACAATATAAACTATCTTAAGTGCTACCATTTCAAATACCATTAATGCTGAGAGTTAAAATCAAGCACAACGTACAAAATGTATTTAGTAAAACTTCACCTTCTCAAAGATTAAGGAAAATAAGCAATGCAGGAGAGAAAAAGAGAAAAATACAATTTATGCAAATGTTCAAGCAGAGAGAGTCTTGAAATTCCAAGCAATAATGCCACTAAATGATAAAGATGAGGGATTCTTTAAATTATTACTTCATTTGACTGGAGCACCAGCCCTTGATATGCCATGCCACTCCACTGAGGCTTCATTTTTGTCTCCTATTTTTCACCTTCTGTAACTGCTAAGATTTGTTTCCTTCAAAACCTTATCAAATATCTCTTGGGTCAAAGAGGTTCAATGCCTAAGGCTCCTGTGAAAAAAAATATAGACAGGAGTCTCTATGATTCTTTTACTTACAGCCTCAACTAAACACTAAAGTGACAGAAAAATAAGGCAATGAGAGCTGAAGGTATTGATAGTAATTTTTAAAGTAAGATTTTTTTGTCTTAAAAGTAATTTCACCATGTCTAAGTAGTTTGTAGTAAGATTTCAGTAAGTATTTAGCCTACAAATTAAACAATATTCAAATAGCTGTATGTGTATATATATACACTCACACACACACACGTATGTGTATATATACATACACATACATATATTTTATTATATATTACATATACATATATTATATATTATACATACATATACACACACACATGTATATATACTTAGATAAATAATGCTCCAATTTCTAGGGTCAAGCTTTCTGTCAACAGAGTATTTGGTATCCTATATATACCATAACATAAAGAATTACAAGGTAACCCAAAAATTTCTCTACAAATGCCTAAAATTTTAAGACTGACGGTACAGTCCTTTTTGATAATGCAAGGTCCATCAGTATGCCACTTCGATGACTTCAGGGACCATACAATGCCTTGTTCACCATTATATTCACAGTCATTGGCACAGTGCCTAGCATAAAGGGACTCAACTATTAGTTGTATAAATTAATGAAAAGCATTGCCTTCTACATGTAAATTTTTGAACTTCTTAGTCCTTCAGAATGAGTGAGTTTTTCAGATTACTTTTATCCCTAAAGGACCTATCTGGTTATTACTAAAAACCAGGAAAGGAAAAGGGTGTAGAGCTGCTGAGGACACCTATACACCTGTTCTTCTTGCTATTCACAGAAATTATATAATTGTCTTCTCTGAGAGATTTTTCAGAATAAGTATAGGTGAACAGACCTTTAAAAAATGAAGCAGCCCAAGTAGGGTGAGTGACATCTTTCACTGGTGATAGCCCCAAAGACAAGGGAAGATAGCAAGCTGCTGAGATCCCCATGAATGGTGACCAGCACTTGAAACGAGAAACTCCAAGTGGCCACTTCTAACCTCCTATCCCAGTAAGCTAAAACAAAACAAGGCCAGGAAGGGAGGGTGTAATTCCAAAGTTCTGTACAAATTTTGCTTGCCATTAGAGAGCTACCCATTTTTACAATCCAACAGGGTTGCTTCGAAGACTGACTTTGTGATTCAAAATGGTCTTCAATCTGGGGGACAACGGAAATTCTTCTGATAAGTTAATCTGGTTAAACTGCAGACACTATTCATCACAAATTGGATACAAAAGAGAAGCATAGCTGTGTCATTTTGCCTTTGGAAGCTCTGGCTTCAGTATAGAAAGTTTGCATGAGTTCTCAGCTTCTGGTCTCAACCTTGGCTCCACATTGGAATCATGTGAATCACACCTCCTGAGTTTCTGGTGTCATTGGTCTGGAGTATGGCCTAAGCATCACAATTTTTTTCAAATTTCCCCAGATGACTCTATTGTGCAGCCAACTAGGGGGATCAACCATCCCAGTTTGCCCAGGACTGAGAGGGGTCCTGGAACTGAGGTGGTTCCTGAAGTGTGCGACTTCTAGTGCTAGAAGCAGGAAAGCCCTCGGCAGACTAGGAAAAGTTCGTCACCCTAACTGCTGCTCTCAGGGTGTGTGTTTGATGTGAAGATCTGGGAAGAGGAGCAGTACATGCATTTTAGCAATGGCAAGGTTGGCTCCAGAACCAATTACCTACTACAGAAGCACAGAAGGCATCTAAAATAGATTTGTATCAGATGGCATATTCTGAATTTTAGCATGTACAATTTCTTGGAAGGACCCATACATTTCATATTTCCTTCTTCTTTTGACTTTTGCAAGTATGATCTTGTTCCTGAGTGTGTGCTGTCTTCTCTTAACTAGAAAATGAAATCTGCCCTCACAACTGGATTGACCTCCATTAGCCCGTGCTTTGGGAAATTGAGCCCTGTCTTTTCCATTGGGTCAATGGTAATCGATAGTTGCCAATATTTCAGTCAGAGAAATTCTAGCATATCACTCCTTCAGGAGTCTGTCTAATCCAGATTTTGACAAATATCAATAGCAATTAGATAACAATAGTGACCTTTCACCCAGATCATTCTCTTTGAGAAAGTCACCAAGTCAGGGGTGTACGGTCTTTCTCTCTGGGAACCTTCTAAGAAAGACTGACAGAGAAGTGCCAGTAAAGAAAACCCAAATCTTATCGCAAAAAAAAATTGTCTTTTTTGTTATAAATAATTATTCTTTCAAAAGACATACAAAAGCAAGGGCTTGATTCCAACTCAACCCTAACATGGTGAAATTGGGAGCTACAGAAGGTTGCAAACAGAAGGAAGTATCAGGCAAGGCCAGACATCTTCTGATCATTTGCTGAGAGACGAGCTTTGCTGACAAACAGGACCGTCCCCAGCTGCAAACTGTAGACACACTCACAAGAGGTCTCCATTGCAGGCACTAATCCTTTGCTGTCACTCAAACAACTTTGCTTTTATACTTGAGAGGTGAGAAAAATAAGCCCTCTCACAGTGTTATGAGGTTGCTCTTTTCCAAAGCAGAATCTTTATTTCTATGAGTGTTCTTTCTAGAACTCATTTTGTGATCTGTTCATCTTGGTGTCTTTCCTGTGAGCCTCCTTATGGGCTTTTAGGCTGGGAAGACTGGCCCTAAAATAGCAAAACGAGACAAGAGAGTTGGCCCTGCCTTTTGTGAGATTAAGCACATCTTCCGGAATGAACAGTGCTGAGGTTGTGGCGAGGGTTAGCTGCCATGTCCTATGTGCTATTTCTGGCTGATGATGCTGCAGCTTTATATATAGATAGATAGACACTCGATTTATGTTTTTCAGTTCATCTACAACACTATTTGATTTTATATAAAACTGCCAGAGTGTGTCTAAAGTTACTTACTGAGCATGTTGAACCTGAGTTAGCTTCCTGGGCTTCTCACACCACACATCACAGAGTCACATCACTTTGCATAGCAATCAAAGAAAGGGACAACTTCCCACCGTGTAAGTTATTTCATGGCCTATAGCATGCCAAAGTGGCTTTTAACTTGATTTTGCTAACACATAAAGATTGTTTTATCTTTAAGTTCAAAGGTTTTTATATTGGTTTACCTTCAGGTCTGTAGCTTCAGAAAATGGTTGACAGGGAATAGGAAAAGTGAGGGGTCTTTAAGCTGTGGCCACTGTCTGTGCAGGGTGAATTCTGTCATACCTGGGCATAGAGAATTTTCTAGATCATGAATCAGAGCGAGGGGCTGGTGTAAGCTGGGCTCCTGGGGAGACAAGCAGCATCGGCCTGGCAGCCTGTCAGTACCACTGAGTATCACCGCCTGTGCTAATGTGGAAGAGCCCCCAGGACAGAAGGAGGACAAGAAAAATAAAAAGGAAGCAGCACAAATAAGTGGAGGAAAGAATTTAATTAAAATAGAGTAACTGAAGACATAACTTCCATTGCATTAAGGATATTTTTAGAAGCACCATGCTAGCATTTTATTCCTAAAAACACCCACTGCTCTCACCAATATATTACAAATCTCTAGGTACCTTCTCAAAATTGGACACTGGCCAATCTTCTCCTGCTCTTGTTTATAATAGGAACAGGATGTGCTGTGTCTGCTGTTGGAAATCTCGATTCTTTTTCATCCTTTCCATAAAGCCCAGATCGGGATTTATGATGTCTCCGATGCTGTTTAGGTAGGCTTCTATTTTGTTACTTTTTCCCCCCATTTATTCTTACTTTTATTTCTGGGCAACCAAAAACCAAGAAATCAGCCCACTAACACAATGAAAAAAATGTATGTATGTTGGCTGGGAAGAATCCAAATCTGATTTTACTAGTTCTTCACAGAGAACATTTTATGAAGGAATAGAAGCTGTAATTAAGTGTTCTTTCCACTTATACTAATTTAATTAAAAAGACTAAAGTTATTGATTTTTAAAAAAATCATTAAAAGTCATCCTTGTGGTTCCAGGCTGTTGCTGGCAGACCATTTGCTTATGGAGTATAATTTTCCACTTCCTCCAGTACAATGAAACCCTTTATTAAATGCTTTCTCACTATGGACAGATTGGTTTATAGTCTCACTATGGACAGGGATTTATAATCCTTGCTGCTATTTGCTTGCCCTTCAATTCAGACTCTGCCAACACCACACAGATTTATCTCCTTAGCTTTGAAAGGACTTTGGATTTGGAGTGGTTTTATTTCACAGGCTGAAGTAGACTCAAAAGAGATTGTGCCAATCCAGTGGAATTTGGAAGGACTAACTAACCTCAGTTTGCTCAAGATCATACATAAGTCAAGCCAGATGAAAATGGGATAAATATTACCATCAGGCTGCTTGAGTGTCCTTACAACATGGCAGTTGGCTTTCTCCACCGTGAGTGATCCAAGAAGTCAAGAAGAAAGGTTCAATGCCATTTATGACCTAATCTCAGAAAGCATGCACCATCATTTCTGTCATCTCCTCTTCGTAAGAAGTAAGTCACTAGGTCAGCCCATACTCATGGAGATGGGAAGTAAGCCTCATCTCTTAAAGAGAGCATTTGAAAGAATTTGTGGAAATTTTTTTTTAAACCACCACATACTTGCTATACTGGACTCCCAAAATTCATTTGATTATGAAATTTTCTCTTTTATTGAATCCAGACAGAAGAGTTTGCCTTGAAGGACAGAGATGAGTTCTTAAAACAGAATAAGTGAGTTAATTAAAAACTTAAATTTGGAGCAGTGAGAAGACTAAACTGACTGCGAAGATGGAGAATTAGAAAGTTCAGCTAAGTGTTCTGGATATTCTACAGAATGTGAGACAAGTTTGGCTGCTCATATTGAGAGAGACAGGAGTGATACTGAGACCTTGAGAGGTGAGAATAATGTCTGCAAAAGCAAGAAAATAAATTTAAATAAAAGAACAGCCGAGCCACAGCAAGGGCCAAGCAGAGGCCACATCAAATGGATTTGGTACAATTCCAACCAACATTATTTCATGACTTTGTCTACCCCAAAGACCACTGCACATGAATGGAGAAAGACAATAAAATGGTAATCCAGGGGCTTGAATTGACCCAAAAAAGTCCACACAAGCTCAAGGAGAAAAGAAATTCTAAAGCTCAAGAAGGAAGCATTGAATGGGTGCACCCAGATTAAAAATGAGTAAAAAGACAAGTTAGTTCCAAATCTGTCATGAAGAATAAAGAAGGGAAAGAAATCAAATGCTAGCATGAATGTGGGGAGTAAGTCAGAGAAATTTAGAGATATGGCTCATAAAGATATTGGGGTCTCAGAAGACAAGGTGTGGGTTCAAGGTCATGAATATGGGGCTTTTCTGATTGACAATGAAATCCATAATGGGAGTACAATTGAGAATGGCTGTAATGGAAGGAAAGTGAAAGAGGTGAAGCAGTGGCTTGCAAATTTTCTTGGGTCCTTATATATTCATCTATTCTCTATGTACTTCAAGTGCAGGAACTCTGTCTCTTCATCTGTGAGCCCTCAACTCAAAGCCCTATGCCTAGAACATAGTGGGACAGTCAGAGTATGTGAAACGTGAATGGATCAAAGGCTGCAGGGATAAACAAGTAACAACGCAGGGATTAAAGTTGCCCAGAGTGTTGACAGGAGAGTGGTGAAGGCAAACACAGGGCCCTGTGCAAAAGTGACTGATGAAGTGCATCTAGCCCTATCCAAGTTGTATAATCTTCATTTGGAGAGCCATTTTGAAAAGCTCAGAGTCAGGCCGGGCGCGGTGGCTCACACCTGTAATCCCAGCACTTTGGGAGGCTGAGGCGGGCAGATCACCTGAGGTTGGGAGTTCAACACCAGCCTGACTAACATGGAAAAACCCCATCTCTACTGAAAACACAAAATTAGCCAGGCGTGGCGGCACATGCCTGTAACCCCAGCCACTTGGAGGCTGAGCCAGGAGAATCGCTTGAACCCGGGAGGCAGAGGTTGCAGTAAGCCGAGATCGTGCTATTGCACTGCAGCCTGGGCAACAAAAGCGAAACTCGGTGAAAGAAAGAAAGAGAGAAAGAGAGAAAGAGAGAGAGAGAGAGAAAGAGAGAGAGAGGGAGAGAGAGAAAGAAAGAGAGAGAGAAATAGAGAGAGAGAGAGAGAGAGAAAAGCTCAGAGTCATTTTCATATCAATACATTCTGAATGCTGGCGTCTTGACTTAATCAAATGGATTCTGCACGCAACTCCTAGCCCACTTCTCCATACCTTGCCTGTCTTAATTTCTATTCTTCTTCCCATGAAAACCTATATCATTTATGGTGAACCTATAACCTGAAGAACTATAATGGTCTCTTAACTGCCGCAAGCCCTGCCCTAGGCCAGCAACGCTTCCATCCTGGGAACACTGACCAAACAAAAAAAAGTTGAATCAGAGAAAGGTTCAGACTTAATAGCAGATAACTGGAATAAACACTGATGAGCAAACCATAAATTGGGGGATCACACATAGCACATATCAAGTCTCATACCCCGGTATTACTTCCCCATAAGTGAAACTTCATGCCTTTAGGAAATCAACAAGCACTTCTCAGACTTTAATATATATACAAATTATGTAAATACCCAACCCTCAGAATCCAATTCAGTGGGATGTGGAAGAGCCTGGTCATCTGCATTTTAACAAGCACCCTTAGTGATCATCATGCAGGTGGTTTATTTTGAGAAATGCCACCCTAAGCTTTTTGCCAAGGGATTTTAGTATTGAAGAGACTTAGGGACAGCAGCCTGGCCCAGAAGGAGGCTCAGTTAGCATAGCAAGAACCCTGGAATTTTTCCTGGGACAGTATGTTTTTTTGGAGGGTACTTGGTGTGATGAGATTGAGGAGGCAGATGCAGAATCCCAGCCACACTGCAGGGTGTCTCTGCGTGAGTTTACTCCTGTGCTGCAACCTACCCCACTTATTGTAGCTAATGATGCCTCTGAGGGGCACTCTGTGGAGGGGCCTGGGGAATTTTCTTTGTTGATGATAGAGGGCAGGTGAAGAGAAGCTTTATCATATCAGGACATAGTCATATCCCAGAAAAGCAGCTCCTGGCATGTGTAAAGTGTGTTTTGTATGAGATAAAATGAACCATACAAATGCAAAGTAATATTAACTGAGAGCATCTTATTGTGAACACCAGGTGAAAATTACACAAACTGTTATTGACACAAAACGCTGCATAAAAAGCAGAAATCTGGCCGGGCGCGGTGGCTCAAGCCTGTAATCCCAGCACTTTGGGAGGCCGAGACGGGCGGATCACAAGGTCAGGAGATCGAGACCATCCTGGCTAACACGGCGAAACCCCGTCTCTACTAAAAACACAAAAAATTAGCCGGGCGAGGTGGCGGGCGCCTGTGGTCCCAGCTACTCTGAGGCAGGAAAATGGCGGGAACCCGGGAGGCGGAGCTTGCAGTGAGCTGAGATCTGGCCACTGCACTCCAGCCTGGGCGACAGAGCGAGACTCCGTCTCAAAAAAAAAAAAAAAGCAGAAATCTTTAGCGCTTTCCCAAGGAATGTGCTCTGCTATTCTCTGGGCTCCAGCAGTGTGGGAGGACAGAAAGTACCTCTGGGCACATTCGCCGGCTGTTAGGAATCCACACCAGGGCCCTGTCCAGTGCTTACATTTCTCTTTTCCAAGAAGCTCATAAAGCACCTTAGCTGACCCTTCTCCATCACCTCCTAAAAAGACAAAAATGCTGTCACTAGCTTAGCCATTAGCAGGAACACAATCAATTTTTTGATGTTCTTTAGAGCTGGTTTGTATGTGTCATGAGAGGAATTAGCATGCACGTCATGTGTGAACCTCATTCTCCTTCAATCTCTTTCACTATGAGCAAACCCCTCCAGGTCCCCATATCTATTCACAAAGTCACAGTTTCCAGCATCCTTGAAATTTGCCCAATTCTCCTGCAACCAAAACCTTGAAGACACCAGCAGGCATTTTCTTGACAGGAGCTATATTTCTTTGTGCACACAAAGAAAGGAAAAGAGGGAAGCCCTCCTCTGGGGAGAAGGTCTTAAAATATAATCAAATCTGCTGCTAGTCTCAGACACAAAAGATCAGAACTAGTCATAGTGATCTGCAATGGCCTCCTCCTTTGTCTAAGAGGCAGGCAGTAATTGATTTGATCTGCTTTATGGGGACAATCTCCCAGGCATGACTGAGTGCTAATTGCTACTAATGAGGTGGCATTTTAAACTGGCTGTGGTCTTGAGCTTTCTGTCCCCTTTCCTCCAAGCGGCATTCCTACCACTGGATTGCAAGTAAAGCTTCTAACGAGCCCTCACCCATAACGAGCTCCACTTCCCCAGCTGCTGAGAGCTGTGCTAAGAAGGGCAAATTCCATTGCCTTTCAAAAGGGTGATTGGCTGAATGAGCAGCGTCTAAAGATGCACCGAGGCAATGTAGCTTTTGAGGTAATGAACTCTAAATGTTACAGGATCGCTGGGAATTACCTTCATAATGACTTTTACTGGTTCAGGCCATTTCCCAACATCCATCTCTCTTACCCAGAGGAAAACCCGCAAGCCCCAATTCACGAAAGAATGTTTTCTTGCTAACAGTTTATTTGGCGGCTCTTAAGTTTTGCGTCAGTACCCTTAAGTCTCAAAATTAACACATGGTACCACTCTTTGTGATCAATTGTCAAAATTAATTTTAACTCTACAAAAGCAAAAATACAAACCCCTTGATAGGCTGTGGAGTAAAAGATACCTTGCACAATACAACCACCTAGAGCAGGGGTCATCAAACTTTTCTGTAAATAACCAGGTAGCAAATAGTTTAGTCTTTATGGGGCATATGGTTTCTGTCACTATTCAACTCTGTTGCCATAGTCTGAAAGCAGCCATAGACAAAATGTACGGGTATGGCCCATGTTCCAGTAAAACTTCATTTACAAAAACATGCGTCCAGTTGGATCTGGTTTGTGGGCCATCATTTGTCAACTCCTAACCTTGAGTAGGCTTTCCAAATATACATCAAATATGGATCTATACAAAATTATCATAATTACAAAATGGCACAAGGGGCCTGAAAGCCCCTATAGCTACTAATTTTAGTTGGTATATTGAAGGTACCATGAGAACTACATTTTGCATTTAGAAGCCTCAATTTCCTCAATTGTGAAATAAGGGGCTGGACTCTACTACTCCTAGATTCTTTTCCAGGTCTAACATGTATAACTTCCCAAAATTCTATGATTTCAAAGTTCTGACCATATATGTTAAGTTTAAACATTATTTCAAAATTGATCACACAGATGCTTTGCATTCCTCAGTTCTAAATTTGTTTAAACTCCATTAACACTCAAAGCATCTTCTAAGAGCCAAGATCACTATGAATAAATGCAAATATGAGTAAGATCATGGCCTCTACTGCCAAAGTTTTCACAAAGCATCCCCAACTTCAAACTACTCACTCCTACATACCCCTTGCCAACATGCACATTCTTGTCTTCCAGATTGTCTCTTCCATGAAGCCCTTCCAAGACCAATTCCATTTCTATGCTATATTTTTCAACTGCCCTACCTTCTTCTCTATGTAATGACTCAGCACATTTATTGTATATTTCTATACAACTAGAGTTGTTCTTGAATGCGTTGTTTTTGTACCTTGTGCTTTTGGAAAACAATTTAAACCGTGCTTCTAAATTTCTGTGAATGTGGACATGCTATATGCACATCCTAGTTGGAAACAAAAAACTAAATTATAATTTAGATGCAGTTATTTTATGTTTTATGTGAATGTAGAACAACAAGAAATAACTGCTTGGAAATAAGTCCCTTGGGTAATGCTCCTATTGAGTATAGTAAAGGAAATGTGTGATGTAATTAAGATTGTGTACTTTGGTTTACTTTTAATTTCTGGTTTAATTTTACTGTTTTAGCTATCCACACTGATAAATTCCTGGGATTAAGGTACAGTAGTTTGGGAATCATAGACCTTTTGCTATTATTGTTAGCACAAGTTGCTCCACAGTATATCTTCCTTGTGTTAGGCAAGGATGTCTCCCTGTTGTGAAAGTTTGGGAGCTTTCTTTAGTACTACTATAGTGGTACAAATGAGAAAAAGAGTGTAATGGAAATTATGAAAAAAAGAGAGCTTTTTGAAACATTGAGGACTCAAAATCAGCAAAAGATCCTCAGAAACTAGAAAATGAACAATAGAGTAAGCCCAGGAAAATAGAAGCAAAAATAACAAAGATGGCATAGAAATTCAGAATAGAAAATGAACAATAGAAAGATTCAACAAAACAAAAGCTTAGTTTTATGAAAGAAATTAACAGAACAAACAAGCTGCTAGCAAGACTGAAAAATAGAGACTATACCAATAAATTCTATTATAATCACATAACCAAAAATATGATATTTATAAAAATCAAAGAATTCAATTAATGAATTTATGCCTATAAATATAGATGTAATGGAAATTTTCTAGAACAATGTAAATTATTGTAGAACAGACTGCTAGTGCTCGTCAATATCTGTGTTCTTCTCTTCTTCCTGGGCACACAACTAGACTCAATTTCCAAGACTCTCTTGCAGTTAGATGTGACCAGTGATTTAATCTGGTCAATGAAGTGGCTCATAAAAATCTTCCAAAGATAATTGTCACACTCCTTTATCATCCATGGGCCTAGAACTAGATGAAGGTACAATACAAAAGAAGTCTCAGTCCCTGAGTGATCATGGTTACAGAGGTAACCTTCAACCCATTGGTACTATTATACCTACCCACATTGGACTGTAACATGCATGAAAAATAAACTTTTATTGTATTAAGCAACTGGGATTTGAAAATTAGTTGTCACAGAAGTTAGTCTACTTTGGCTAATACATTAAATAAAATTGACTCAAGAAGAAATATAAAACCTGGATAAACAATAACCATTGAAGAAATCAGTTAAGTATTTAAAAATATCCCCCTTACCTTAATAGATATTAGGTAAAATGACTGTTATAGGCCAAATTTACAAAATTTTCAAAGAATAGATCTGATCTATCTATCTAGAGAGAGAGAGAGAGAGAGAGAGAGAGAGAGAGATAAGGGAAGAGAGAGAGTGCTTCAGATGCTAGTAAGAAAAGAAAGCTGTCAAACTCATTTTACAGTTGATATTAACTTGATATTGAAACCAGTCAAAGATAATTCAAGAAAAAAAAGTACAAATGCAGATGCACATAGATTTTTTTAAAGAAAAGTTCTAAATAAAATATCCATATATCAAATCCAACAGTGACATTCAAAATTAATACATCAACTTTAGTAGAGTTTGTTTACACTCAGGAATGCGAGACTAATAAAATGACAGAAAAGTACACTGATATAATCTACCACATAAACAATTTATGTAAGAGAAAACATTTGTCTCTCTGTACAGAAACAAAAAGAAAACACTTGAAAAAATTCAACACCCATCCAAGATAAAATTATCAGAAAATTTGAAAGAGAACCTTCACTGACATAAAAAAAAGCCTATATTAAATAATATTTCATGGTGAAATCTTAATTATCCATTAAAGTCAAGAACAAAACTAGAAACTCTGTTCTCACTGTTACTAAGCATTTGATCAGGGTCCTAGCCAATGAAATAATATTAGAAAAGGGGAAAAAATTAGGTGTGAGAATTAGAAAGGAGATAACTGATTCTAATTTGTAGATGATATGATCATTTTGAAAAATCCAGAATAATCAAGAAGCCATTAGAACTAATAGAGAAATTAAGCAGGATTGCTAGATACAAGAACATCATACCAAAATCAACATATTTGCTACACATTAGCAGTAATCAATTAGAGAATGTATATACATGTTTTGTTCAATAACAAAATGCTGTAAGATGCCTGGGAATAAATTTAGTGATGCATATTCAGGTCCCTTTTGGATAAATTTAGAAAATGCCATACAATGGCAAAAAAAAAAAAAAAAAAAAACCCTAAAAAATGGATGGAAGATCAATAAAATAAAATGTCAATGCTTTCTAAATCACTCCGAAAAGTGGGACTACGAAGTCTTCACAGTGCTTGGTGCACAGAAGGGAATCAACTGATGTTAGCTAGTATTTATAGATTTCATTGCATATCAACTCTTGACCAGTTATCATTTACAATTCATCTTGTGGATGGGGAAAATGATTCCTTTGCTATTTCCTTTGTCTGTCTCTCTCTGTCTCTGTCTCTCTCTCTCTCTCTCTCTCTTTCTCTCTCTCTCTGTGTGTGTGTATGTGTGTGTGTGTACCCCATTCCTTGGCTGATTCTACCAGACTCTGCCTCTCTTTGAGTGAAATATTCTATAGCTATTTCATCTTTTATTTTTTTACAGGATCTAATTCAGTGCCTGTAAGTGTTAAACAAATATTTACTGGGTGAACAAAGACTGAATATTGCCCCAAATTATAGATGCTTGAAACACTATTACAATATGCAGTTTCTTTCATTTACATACAAGACTGTCACTTTGAATGTAAAACACTGAACTTATTTCTGGTTTTATCATAAATACCACTTTGAGTTGAAGCACGTCACCTATGAGTTACAATTTCCCTAACTTTAACATAAGGGGCTTAAACTAGATAGTTATGGAAGGTCTTTTCCAGTTCTAAAGTCTTACAAATAATACAGACATAGAGTTATGCTAATTTATGTTCTAGTTTTCAAGCTTTCTTGTGATTATCAATACATACTTCAGTGGAGCTAGGGTAGGAATCAAGGTATACCTTATGACCAAAAACTAAATAAAGCTACTTTAAGACCTGCAAATTGACGACATATGGTAGTCATTAAGGCTGTTCACCATTAGTCTAGCTCTCTCTTCTTCTGGACACATGGTAAGATATAACTACACTACCCACCTAAGCTAGGTGTGGCCACACAACTAACTTTGACCAGTGAAAAACGAGAAGTAATTACATGTGTCACTTTCAGGTGGCAACTTTAAGGTCTGCCATGTTTTCTGTCCCTCTACCGGGATGACACAAAATGTTCCAGGTCGAAGTTGGCCCGAGATTGAAGGTAAGGTGGAACAAAATTCCCAGCCCACTCTCAGTCAACATGCAGCAAAAACAGGAAACAAACCTTCATTGCTTTATGCCTCTGAATTTGGAGAATAATTTTTAGTACAGCAAAACTCAGCCCTATATATAGATTAACAAACTATATTAGTGCCATGCTCTGATTTAGCAGTTGTTCGCTTACTGTCATAATACACTGGTTATCCTTCATAACTGTGGATATGTTACATGTATTTAGTCACTATGAATGATGTAAACTTCCTTTAGAATCGAGACATAATCTGTCTCTTTCACTATTTATCTCCAGAGTTTGTAATAACTTTCCCCTTTGCTATAAATTAGAGAGAATACACAGTTACCCTTGCAATGAAGTTATGGTTGCTTTTTTACATTACAATTGTTTTTTTTTGTGGGGGGGGGGGCTGAAGAAAAAGGAATGAAGATAAAGCTACTGACCTGAAAATTGGATATAACCCTAAATTCTTTGATCTGAACAGGTGGAAAAAAGATTAAAGACAGCTGAGACACTCTGTCCAGATGGTATACAACCCAGCTGTTATACCAGATTCAGTCCTTTGAATGCCAGAATCATGTCTCAGGCCGGATGGGTACTTTAAAAGTACAAGATTTTAGCTGATGTGCCCATTTTAAATTATATTTGGGTATCCTATTCACATTCACATAAAGGATACATTGTTTCATGCTCAACTATAACAATGGAAATTGTTAGCATACATACACTCTCCTTTGGGAATGTGAAAGGGAAAGATAAATATTTGAGAGCCTGCTATGAATAGGTACTTTCAAATGTGCTGTATTTCATAAATGTTTTAATTAGTATAAAACATGCATACAGAAAATTGCTTAACTAATGAGAGTATAGCTCAATGAATTTCCACAAACTGAACATGTCTGTGCAAGAAGCACCCAGATCAAGAAACAGAACATGACCAGCCCCCTTGAAATCTTCCCTTGACCTTGTAACCATTTCCAATCCCTTTCATCCCAAGGGTAATCACTATCCTGATTTCTAATAGAATAGATTTATTTTGCCTGTTTCAAAAGTTTATGTAAATTAAATTAGAAAATACGTACTCCTCTGTGTCTGTTTCTTTCTTTTAGCATTATGCTTGTAAGATTCATCCATATTGTTGGACATAGTTGTAGGTTGTTCATTCTCATTGCACATAGTATTCCATTGCATGAAAATACTACAATGTATTTATCTGTCCAAAATAGGGAGGTTAATGGGCATTTGGGTAGTTTGCAATTTGGGACTATTATGAATGGTACTGCTATGACCACTCCAGTATATATATTTTTATCACATACAAATGCATCTTTTTGGTATATATCTAGCATTGCTGGGCTGGGTCAAAGGGAATGCATGTGTTCCGTTTTAGAAAATACTGATAAACAATTTTTCAAGGCAGTCATGTGACAGATTGCAAAAATAGCCACAGTTTTCCACCTCTTCTATATTCATACACCTTTACAATGTGACTGAAGTTCCTTCCATCAAGAAGTGGAGTCTATGACACAAACAAATGGAAATACATCCCATACTCATGGATTGAAAGAATCAATGTCATGAAAATGACCATGCTGCTCAAAGCAATCTACAGATTTAAAGCAATCCCTATCAAAATACCAATACAATTTTTCACAGAATTAGAAAAAAAATCCTAAAATTCATATGGAATTTAAAAAGAGCCAGAATAACCAAAGCAATACTGAGCAAAAAGAACAAATCTAGAGGCATCACATAACCTGACTTGAAATTATACTACAAGTCTATACTAACCAAAACAGCAAGTTACTTGTATAAAAGTAGACACACAGAACAATGGAACAGAATAGAGAATCCAGAAATAAATCCAAATAGTTACAACCAACTGACCTTAGACAAAGCACACAAAAGCATAAATTTGGGAAAGGATACACTATTCAATAAATGGTGCTGGGAAAACTGGAAAGCCACATGCAGAAGAATGAAACTGGATCCCTATCTCTCACCACATATGAAAATCAACTCAAGCTGTATTAAAGACTTAAATCTAAGAATTGAAACTATAAAAATTCTAGAAGAAACCTAGAAAAAAAAACTCTTCTGGACATTTGCCTAGGTAAATAATTTACGACTTAGACCCCAAAAGCAAATACAACAAAAACAAAAATAAATAAATAAATGGGACCTAATTAAATGCAAAAGCTTATACACAACAAAGGAAATAATCATCAGAGTAAACATACAACCCACAGAATAGGAGAAAATATTTGCAAATTATGCATCAACAAAGGACTAATATCCAGAACCTACAAGGAACTCAAACAAAGCAGTAAGAAAAAACCCAAATAATTTCATCAAAAAGTGGGCAAATGACATAAATAGACATTTCTCAAAGAAGATATACAAATGGCCAACAAACATACAAAAACAAATGCTCAACATTACTAATCATCAGATAAATAAAAATTAAAACCACAATGAGATACCACCTTACCCCAGACACAATGGCCATTATAATAAAGTCAGAAAACAATTGATGTTGGTGTGGATGTGCTAAAAAGGGAACGCTTATACACTGCTGGTGGGAAGGTAAATTAGTACGACCTCTATGGAAAACAGTATGGAGATTTCTCAAACAACTAAAAGTAGATCTATCATTTGATCCAGCAATCCCACTACTGGGCATCCACCCAAAGGAAAAGAAGTCATTATATCATCAAGACACCTGCACACATATGTTTATTACAGCACAATTCACAATTGCAAAGATAGGGAACCAGCTTAAGTGCCCATCAATTGATGAGTGTGAGTGGATAAAGAAAATGTGGTATATATACACCATGGAATACTCTCAGCCATAAAAAGGAATAAAATAATGTTTTTTTGCAGCAACTTGGATGGAGCTGGTGGCCCTTATTATGAGTGAGATAACTCACTTATAAAATATTATATAATGGAATATAAATATTGGAATATATATATATTATATAATATAATGGAAAATCAAATAGTGTATGTTCTCATTTATAAGTGGGAGCTAAGCTATGGGTACATGAAGGCATATGGAGAAATATAATGGACTCTGGAGATTCAGAAGAGGGGACGTTGGGAGGGGAGTGAGTGATAGAGAAATACTACATATTGGGTACAACGTACACTACTCAGGTGATGGGTGCACCAAAATCTCAGATCTCACCACTGTACAATTCATCCATGTAACAAAAACCCACATGTTCCCCAGAAGCTATTGAAAAAAAAGTAACCACAAGTATCAAAAACATATCCATGGCAAACAAGAAGATAGCTAAATGTGTTTTATTACATTTTGGTATCAAATACTTATACACTGCTGGTGGGAATGTAAATTAGTTCAGCCATTGTGGAAAGCAGTTTGGAAATTTCTCAAAGAACTTAAAGCAGAATTATCACTCAACCAAGCAATCCCATTATTGGGTATATACCCAACAGAAAAGAAATCATTCTCCCATAAAGATACATGCATGTGTATGTTAATCACAGCACTATTTACAATAGCAAAGACATGAAACCAACCTAAACGCCCATCAAAGGTAGACTTGATAAAGAGAATGTGGTACACATATACCACAGAATGCTACACAGCCATAAAAATAATGAGATCATGTCCTCTGCAACAACATGGGTGTAGTTGGAGGCCATTATCCCGAGCAAACTAACACAGAGACAGAAAACCAAATACTACACGTTCTCACTAATAAATGGAAGCTAAACATTGAGTACACATGAACACAAAGAAGGAAAAAGACACTGGGGCATACTTGAGGGTAGAGGGTGGGAGGAGGGTGAGGATCTGAAAACTACCTATGGGGTACTATGCTTATTACCTGGGTGACAAAATAATCTGCATGCCAAACCCTTGTGACATACAACTTACCCATACATCAAACCTACACATGTACCCCTGAACCTAAAAGTTAAAAACAAAATAAATAAATAAATAAAGGTTTTGATTAAAGTGGATTCTCAAACAAACAAAAAAGAGCTGGAGTGTATATCCCTCACCCTTGAACCTAGACTGGCATTCTGACTTGCTCTGGCTAGCTCTCTTGGTATCCTATTCCATCTCCATGTAAACAAGCTCAAGTTAGGATGCTGGATGGCAAGAAGCATGTGACTGGGCCAACTCTCTTATCTCAACCAACAGCTGGCTAGCCACCAGACATGTGAATGAGGCCATCCTAGACAATCCTGCCCCAGCTGACCTGCCAGCCAATAGCAGATGCACAAGTGAGTCCAGTCAACATCAGCCAAGCCTGGTCCAAATCAGTAGAACTACTTGACTAACCTTAGACTTGTGAATAATAATAAGAGATGATTTTTAATTTGTGTTTTTGTACAAATTTATGAGGTACATGAGAAATTGTGTTACTTGTATAAAACGTGTAGTGATCAAGTCAGGGTATTTAGGGTGTCTATCACCTGACTACACTACATTTTTGTCAAGTATAGACACTCTGTTCGGCTATCAAATATTGGATTTATTCCATCTATCTTACCAGGTTTATACCATTTAACTCAGTTCTCTTCATACCTCCCCTCCCCTGCTCTCACCCTTCCCAATTTCTGTTATCTATCTCTCCACTCTGTATTTCCATGTGATCAAATTTGTTAGTTCTCACATAAATGAGAACACGCAGTATTTGTCTTTTTGTGCCTGGCTTATTTCAGTTAATATAATGACCTCTAGTTCCATCCATGTTGCTGCAAATGACAGTATTTTGTTCTGTTTTATGGCCAAATAGTATCCAATTGTGTATATATACCACATTTTCTTTATCCATTCATCCACTGATGAACACTTAGGATGATGCTACATTTTTGCTATTGGGAATAGTGCTGCAGTAAACATGGGGGTACAGATATCTCTTTGATATAATGATTTCCTTTCCTTTGGATAAATACCCAATAGGGGGATTGCTAGATCATCTAGTAGTACTATTTTTAGTTTTTTGAGGAAACTTCATACTGTTTTTCATAATGGCTATGCTAATTTACATTCCCACCAACAGTGTATAAGACTTGCCTTTTCTGCACATTCTGGCCAGCATTTGTCATTTTGTCCTTTTGATGATAGTCATTCTAAGATGACATATCATTGTGGTTTTGATTTGCATTTCTCTGATGACTAGTGATGTTGAACATTTTTTCATATACCTGTTGGCCATCTGTATGTCTTCTTTTGAGAAATTTCTATTCACATCCTTTGTCCACTTTTTAATAGGATTTTTTTGGTTTTCTTCCTGTTGATTTGAATTCCTTGTATATTCTGGATATCAGTCACCTATCAGATGAATAGCTTACAAATATTCTCTCCCATTCAATAGGTTGTCTCTTCACTTTGTTGATTTTCTTCTTTGCTATACTATGGTTTAATGTAGTCCATTTTTCTATTTTTGCTTTTGTTGCCTGTGCCTTTGAGATTTTAGTCATAAATTCTTTGCTTGGATCAATGTCCAGGAACGTTTTCCCTAGATCTTCTTCTAGTGTTTTTATAGTTTCGGGTCTTGTGTTCAAGTTTTTAATCCATTTTGAGTTGATTTTTGTATATGGTGAGAGATAGGAGTCCAGTTTCATTCTTCTGTATGTGGATATCCTGTTTTCCCAATACTATTTATTAAAGAGAATGTACTTTCCCCAATGTAAGTTCTTCTTGGCTTCATTGAAAATTAGCTGTAAATATGTGGTTTTATTTATGGGTTCTCTATTATGTTCCATTGGTTTGTGTACTTTTACATCAATACCATACTGTTTTGCTTACTATAGCCTTGTAATATATTTTGAAGTCAGGTAACGTGATGCCTCCAGTTTTGTTCTCTTTGTTCAGTGTTGTTTTGGCTATTCTGGCTCTTTCTTTTTTTGTTGTTGTTCCATATGAATTTTAGGATTGCTTTTCTAATTCTGTGAGGAATAATGTTTGTAGTTTGATAGAGATTGCATTGAATCTGTAGATTGCATTGGGCAATATGGTCATTTTAACAGTGTTAATTCTTCTGATCTATCAGTATGAGATGTTTTTCCATTTGTTGGTGTCATCTTCAACTTCTTTCGTTGGTGTTTTGTAATTTTCCTTCTAGAGATCTTTCACCTCCTTGGTTAAATTTATTCCTAGGTGTTTTCTCCTTTGTAGCTATTGTAAGTGGGATTACCTTCTTGATTCTTTCTCAAGTAGATCATTATTGGTGTATAGAAACACTATTTATTTTTTGTACATTGATTTTTTTATTCTACAATTTTACTGAATTTACTTGTCACATGTAAGAGTTTCGTGGTGGAGTCTTCAGTTTTTTCTAGATACAATATCACATTGTCAGCAAAGAGGGAAAATTTGTCTTCCTCTTTTCCAGTTTGGATGCCTTTTCTTTATTTCTCTTATCTGATTGTTCTGGCTAGGGCTTCCTGTTCTATGTTGAATAAGAGTGGTTGGCATCTTTGTCTTGTTTCAGTTATTAGAGGAAAGGTTTCCAACTTTTCCCTATTCAGTATGATGTTGGCAGTGGATTTGTCATATATGGCCTTTATTATATTGTGGTATGTTATTTTTCTGCCTAGTTGTTGAAAGTTTTTATCATAAAAGAATGTTGAATTTTATGAAAGCTTTTTCTGTGCCTATTGGAATAATCATATGGTTTTTGTTGAATGGTGATTTTTTAAGACAGTGAGTCACACAGCCATAGACAATGGTTATATATTTCATCACTTTGGCAACAGTGCCATCAGGTAGGTATTGTTAACTTCTTTGTATTGATGAAGAAACTCAGGTTCAGAGAGGCTAGGTAACTTGCCCCAGAATACACAGCTAGCAAGAGGTGGAAACAGGAATCAAACCATGCCTAATCCTAAGGGCTTCTTTTCTCCTATATCACAACATTCATAAAGTAAAATGCACATAAATAGAAAGTTTAGAGCTCCCAACTCCTACATGACTTCCAAAACCCCTGAGCAAAAGTCCAATAATACTGCTTAGTAGCCAATATTGAGAAGTGCTGTCATTTGAGCCCCCAGTCCCCTCATTCTAGCCTAGAAACTTGTGATCCAACTGTACAACTAGTAAAACATCTTCTGAAGAGCACTCTTTGGTGTTACATTTTGGAATTTTATTTACTGATATTTATCCATGTTCTTCACTACAATCGAATTTTTCACATGTAGACTGCTTGATTTTATGATACTTGATATTTACATATCTCTTGTTTTTTTTTTTTTTTTTTTTTAAAGACAGAGTCTCACTCTGTCGCCCAGACTGGAGTGCAGTGGCACGATCTCGGCTCACTGCAACCTCTGCCTCCCAGGTTCAAGTGATTCTCCTGACTCAGCCTCCTGAGTAGCTGGGATTACAGGCACCTGCCACCAGGCCTGGCTAATTTTTTTGTATTTTTAGTAGAGATGGGGTTTCACCATGTTGGTCAGGCTGGTCTTGAACTCCTGACTTCAGGTGATCCACCCACCTCGGCCTCCCAAAGTGCTGGGATTACAGGTGTGAGCCACCGCACCCGGCCTCTTGATCTTTAACATTAATCTTTTATCACACTTCTGAGTATAAAAAAGTTGAGGCCAGTAACATCTACACATGAAGAGGATGTGAAAAGGGTCAAGCTGGAAGAACCAACTTTAGGCACACCCAGAGGGTTGCAGGCCTTGCATAATAGTAGACCAAGAGTATATCATCCTTGAAACCAAGTGATATACAGGTGTAAACTTTGGGCAAATTTTTGAAGTTTGTAGAAAGGGTTGGCAGAAGGCACAGAGAGGTGGGGTCTTCTTGTCTGAAGTGCAGTTTACTTTATATAATGCATCTCTTGCTGTGCAGTAAGGATCTCTCTGTGTGTGTGTGTGTGTGTGTGTATAAAATTATGTGTGTGTGTGTGGGTGTGTATTTCTAGGTGGTTATACATAATCACCTAGAAAGTATCTGAAAATCTAGCAGACACTTACAAATGATAACTATTAATATTATTGCATTATTGTTATTGTTGATTTTTCCCACAACAATCAACCTGCCACAGCATTTTTTCCCTCACAGCCCTAACAAAGTTAGTCTGGAAGAACCTTGCCAAAATCCAGCTGACTGCCCATCTCAGTAAGTCATCAAATACCTCTACTCTGAGCACCGCAAATATACAAAATAAATGTAAGACATGGTTTTCTTTTTCTAGCAGGAAAAATAAAACAATTGCCCAAAAAGACCCTCATAAAGGTAGAAGATGTTGGATGACAAAAAAGAATAAATAGAGGTTTACAGAGAGGAAGGCTGGAATCTCAATGAAAAGCTGAGTTCAGGAAAGACATGATATAATTTGAGAGATGGTAACTCCAGATAGAAATAGTAGAACGCATAAAGGTTAGGAGTTGAAAAAGGGAAAGGCATTCTCAGGAAACAATGAGTTTGACTAGTGTAGAGTAGGAATTGGAATCATAGGAAAAAAAAAAAAAAAAAAGCTGGAATGTAAAACTGTGAAGCCAGGGAAAGGCATCTGGACTAGATTCAAGAGGCAATGATAGATTTTAGGTAGATACTTGAGCAAGATAAACCTAACCAAAATGAGCATATTGGAGCAATCAGAACCTAAAAAGCCAGAGGGGAGATCATTGCAATGTCTGATTGTAAGGCAAGACCTTATTAGGAGATTTCAGATTAGTATCCTATATTGGAGCCAAGTTCTGATTCAGTACCTGTTAGTTTACTATCATGATATATTGATAATTCTTATTAACTGTGGATATGTTACAAGTATTTTGTCACTATGAATCATGTAAAGTTCCTTTAGAATCAAGACATAATCTATTTCACCACTTTATTTCTAGAGTTTATAATATTTTTCCCCTTTGCTATAAATTAGAAAGAATATACAGTTATCCCTGCAATACAATTGTGTTTGCTTTCTTGCATTCCAATATGTAGAGTTAGAGTGGGGCACTTGTCATAGAAAGGAAGAGGCATATAAGGAAGGCCTTTTGATGAGATAGAATTGACAGATTTGGCCACTGAGGTGAAGGAAAAAGAGTCAAATATGACTCAGACTAGATGAACAGTACGGCCACCAACAGAAGTCAGAAAATTAGGCAGGCTCAGATTGTTTGGGGAGAGGATGATGAGGTTGTTGTGGCCAAGACCAAACTGAGGTTTAGGACCATACTGATGGAGATGTTATTACAGGCATTTGGAAATTCAGGACTTGAATCAGGAAAGAGTGGCATGCTAGACAGATAAGTTGGGTGTCATCCAAAAATGAAGTTAAAAAGATTTTACATTGTGGAAATTAAATATTCCGAGTCATCTTGGGAAGTGGGAAAAGAGGAAGTGGAGTTTTAATAGGCCTGTAGCAATTTGTAGCACTAAAATTAAAATGGCATATATATATATATATATATATATATATATATATATATATATCTGTGAGTTGTCTAGGAAAAACACATTGGTGATCAGCAATGAGAAAAAATTCTTCTGGGAATCTGTCCAGGAACACAAATCCTTCTTTCTTGTTGCTTCAGGCGCTAAACCTCTTTCCTAATTTTGGGGCAGCTCCCAGTTTCTGCCTAGTTTCTCTCTCCAGCCCTGGCTTCAAAACCTGGCTCAGTTTTCCAAATTTTCCCCTTCATAGAGTTTCACAAAGAAGCTTACATTCTTCTTTTTTTTCATAGTTTAAGTTTTCCTCTTGCAGGCACAGAAACAGATAAGCAAGATATAGTGAGTAAGTTGTAGTCTTAACATGAAATCTTTAAAATGCTGATATTCATTATCCTTGGTCTTCATGCAAATATCAGGCCATACTATACTGGAGCTGGTTCATGCTGGCTCACAAGAACTGACTGTTTAATTTTCAGAAATTTTGCAACCCACTGGTTAAACATAGCTATTATTAAAAATTAAATTATATAAACTTAACACCAAATAAGTTATCAAAAACAAAGGTAATACTCAAAGCATCACTTCCTAATTACTTTACTCTCACCTATGTTCTTGAAGTTGTTTGTGTCTATTGCATCTGTATGGTAGAAATACTATATAATGGTGTGTTACTTTGCAGGGCATCCCAATTCTGTGTACAATAATGCCATATTGGTGGTTTAAAATTGTCCATCATGAGAGGATTTACTACAAATCAGAGCATTTTCATTTTCTCTTGAATAGCCAGTTGTTAAACATCTACCAGTGTACCACTGCTGTCAGGCATGTGTAATGTCATGGAAAAGGCAAAATATCATAGATTAAATCATTAGGTTGGAGTCCCAATTCCATTCCTTACTGACAGAGCAACCTTAAGCAGGTCCCTTAATGTCTCATGAGTCCCTGCAAAAGAGCATACCGATACCCCTTTCCAAGGATGTTGTATGTTGAGAACTCTGCTCACATAGTCCCATAGGAATCCAATCTTAATATTTTGAGCATTAGCCTGCCTAAGTGTGGGACAGTTGACCAGGCTGTACTTAATGCAGCCCAAATACATTTGAGTTGTAACTAGTATGAGACAAGATGAGATTACTGATCCTCCCAGAGTCAACACCTAACCTTCTCCACGGTAGTATATGGGAACAATCAGGAATGCTATCATACCCTAGTTACGAGGGGGATGGTGGCCTAGATCAGACGGAGCAATGTTAAGGTAAAATCAATATTCTCTCATTTCCCTCCTCGCCCCAAGAAAGAGCTCCCCTAACATCTTTCATGAAAACATTACAATATTAAAATACTTTAAAATACAATGTCATTAATATTCCTGCTTTCTAACAAGAGAAAAAATGTGTGTGTGTGCGCGCGCACCATGCATGTTTTCCAGGTACTACTGTGGAATATATAAACAGATATACATTTTATACATCCTGTTAGTACAGTTAAAAGCTAGGAGAAATCTCTAGGATGAAATTTTAAAAAAACAAAAGCTAAATATGCATTGAAAGAGTGTAGAAAATGATTTGCATCCTACATGATGACATTTTGTCAAACCATCTGTAAAATGTATTTTGATGGGTTTCAGAGCCCATGTTTTGAGCCTGAAAAGTATATTCAAGTGATTTGTGTCAGCCTGTATGATTGGATGGTTGGCCTAGTTAATTTTACCACCTGTCTCAGTCATCAGTTCTTATTAGCTCTCATTTGAAAAGGAAAAAAAATCGCTAGAATTCTAACTTCCTTTTGAATACCAAAGGATGCTATGTTTTTATTTAGATATCAACATATCTTTCTGTTTCCTGAAGATTCTTGTTATAACTTAGATTCTCCATGGTTTCTCTGTTCATATGATCTATTACTATTTGTGTGACAAAAATAACTTTTTCTTTTTAAAAACAAAACAAACATGAAAGTTAAATGTGTCCTATAACTTCCAAACATTCAAGAAACATTTAAGAATGCAGATCTTGGGTTAGCATATTGCTAATTTCAGATTGCTAAAATTTTATACATTACCACATTTAATGTGCAGTTCTAGTGTTACAGGATGGAGTCTAATAAGTGGGTAAGAGTTGAAGCAAATTACATAATTGAGTCTATTTCAATGCCACAAAAAGATTGGAAACTAAAGGCTAACTAATTACAAACTATGTTAAAGAATAATTCCAGATGACAGAAGTGCTAGAATCCCAAGATGAGCTGTCATCACCCAAAGTAAAGGTAAGGGATCCTGAAAACAAATATATCTACATGAGATTCCAGAAAGAGTTTCAAATACACATATACAGAAATGAATGCAGAGATTACAAAATCATTTCATGAGAGTACCAGTAACCACAGCCATGGAATGTATCTTAGAGTCATGAGACCAGAAAAATGGGCCACGATTAAAATTAAAAGCTGACATTAATTTTAGCACACACCTCAACCAGATGATTTAGGGTACTGACTACATACTTCTTGGATTCTTCTTTGGGAGATCAACATGCATATAAGTACATGAGTTTATGTGTTAATATGTAGAAGACCTTTAAAATCAGCCTCCTCTCAGTCTCTTTGTGACATCTATGTATTCATATTTTTGGAGACACTTAGTGCCTTATATATGTGAAGCATAGGAGATAATGCAATGAAAAAGAATAAGATTTCTCTCACAAGGAGTTGGATTTACTCTGGGAGAAAAGATACTGAAACTGGTAACTGTGATGTAAGGTAAAAATAGAGTTAAAGTCCTATAAGAGTATCTATCTACCTTCAAATTCTAATCAAAAAGTTGAATACATTTTTTACCAACAGAACGATTTTCTTAAAGATCTCTAAACTAAGCTTTAGAATTCAACTTGCTTTTTCAAACTGTTCTGAGGCTTTCAAAACTAAAAATTCTATGAATCACAGGAGTGGAAGGAAGTAAGGAAAAAGGCATCTGGGTAGACAGATGGGACCTGAGGGTAGAAAGACTAGGCTGTGGGGGTCTTTGGAGCCAACCCTTCTCCCTACCGTGCCCTCATTTCCCTCTTCAAGCAGCAGATCGACTGGTTTCAGGCTTTGTTCCAGCAAAAGTGAAGTTAGTGAGTTTTTGACAGAGCTATGCATGTTCATCAACAGAGGTCAGTGCCATTCAAGTTTCAGACCAATTTGGAGCTTCTGGTTTGTTCAGAATTAGGATTAAATCAATCATCAAATACAGACTTACTTCACATAGTGACTGTCGGTTAATCAGTTAATAATCTTTGTAAGGGTTCTTGAAAGTTATTCCACTTTTTAAAATAACTCTGTTTTGTTTTGTTTTGTTTTTGGCTTTCATGTAACTGCTTTTTCACCCCAAAGACCACTAAGCAAATACACTAAAGAAATAATATCTATCACAAGAACAGAAAACCAAACACCGCATGTTCTCACTCATAGGTGGGAACTGAACAATGAGATCACGTGGACTCGGGAAGGGGGACATCACACACTGGGGCCTATCATGGGGAAGGGAGAGCGGGGAGGGATTGCATTGGGAGTTATACCTGATGTAAATGACGAGTTGTTGGGTGCTGACGAGTTGATGGGTGCAGCACAGCAACATGGCACAAGTATACATATGTAACAAACCTGCACGTTATGCACATGTACCCTAGAACTTAAAGTATAATAATAATAAAAAAATAAAAGAAAAAAAGAAAAAAATAATAAAAATAAAAATAAAAATAAAAACAGAAAAAAAAAAGAAATAATATATCAACATTCCATTTCAGAAAAAAACACATTCCACAATTTACTCAAAACAATTGTTTCCTCATCATAAAAATCAGTATGGAACTTATTGAGATAAACCCAAATGATTTGCTTCGCATATATACCCCCCAGTAAGAGATCTTGTTTGTTCACACAGGCCTTCCTTCAATCTGTTGGGTGCATAAGCTATTTCCACATGTTTCAAACTACTTTCATAAATTAGCCTTTATTTTGACCTTTAGGTGGTTTTCTATGCTGTAACATTTTTAAGGATGGTTTGAGTGCAAGATAACCATGACCTCCCTAAAGTTTGAAAAACTGGAGAAAACTAGGCAGAAGGAAAAATACAACTTATAAAGAATGACTTCCTGTGCCTTAGTCTGTTTTGCGTTGCTATAAAGGAATACCTGGGACTGAGTAATTTGTAAAGAAATAAAAGGTTTATTTGGCTCATGATTCTCATGTCTGTAAAGTTCAAGATTGAGTATCTGCATCTGATAAGAGTCTCAGGTTGCTTCCACTCATGGGGGAACTCCAAGAGGGTGCCAGTTTGTGCAGATATCACATGCCAATAAAGGAACCAAGACAGTGAGGTGGGAGGGCCAGGTTCTTTTTAACAACCAGCTTTTGTAGGAACTAATAGAGTGATAACTCACTCATCCTCAAGAGAGGACATTAATCTATTCAGTAGAGATCTGCCCCACAACCCAAATACCTCCCATTAGGCCCTGCATCCAATGTTGGGGATCAAATT
Organism: Macaca mulatta; assembly: GCF_049350105.2. Lineage (NCBI taxonomy): Eukaryota > Metazoa > Chordata > Mammalia > Primates > Cercopithecidae > Macaca > Macaca mulatta. The sequence continues at coordinate 13,906,727 of NC_133426.1, read as the reverse complement.
TTAACACAAGGTTTGGAGGGGACAAACATCTAAAGCATAGCAACCTCATATCTCTTCTCCACTGCCCACCTCCCCAACTCATTCTCAAGGCTTCTCTTCTTCCTAGTCAAGTGTAATATATTTTTATTATATTTCATGTCAAACAGTATTTGTTAACTTTCAAATTGTTGTTTGTTACTTATAAGAGCTTATTTTTATTGTTCAGTTTAAGTATTCTTCTATTTGTAAAACATTAACTGCTTCCTCTGATTGGGATGGGATGCAGCATAGTTTCTCACATTAATATTAGTGGAAATGTTTTCTCATTTAAAGACTTTTTACTTTGAAGCCAGGTTTGGGGGTATAATTTAAAGTCAATATGTGAAAGTTAAGTGTATTTACTGAGGAATTGCTATGTTTTGGAAATCATGGTATGACTGAAGGAAAGTTTGTGGAAAAGAATGGTGTGGTCCCTGCCTTTTGGGTGTTTACAGTCAAGCTGGGAAGATGGTTGAAATCATTTTCTGTTTTCCAGAGATATAGTATACCTGCCCAGAGTTCATTAAGATCTGTATTCTCTGAAGATGTTTTCTCATTAAATTAGTGAATTCATGAAGCCAAATTCAGGGTAAAGTTATCTCAAGATTCTGAACTCTTTAAAGTTGTTAGGATCTGCCCCTGCCTGGGGTTTTCTAATAGGTATTTATCTTAGAAACCTGAGTTAATGAGCTTCTAAGGTTGCCTAAAGGCATAGCTGGCCCTTAAGAAAATTATGTTCAGAGGCCGGGCGCGGTGGCTCAAGCCTGTAATCCCAGCACTTTGGGAGGCCGAGACGGGCGGATCATGAGGTCGGGAGATCGAGACCATCCTGGTTAACACGGTGAAACCCCGTCTCTACTAAAAAATACAAAAAACTAGCCGGGCGAGGTGGCGGGCGCCTGTAGTCCCAGCTACTCGGGAGGCTGAGGCAGGAGAATGGCGTGAACCCGGGAGGCGGAGCTTGCAGTGAGCTGAGATCCGGCCACTGCACTCCAGCCTGGGTGACAGAGCGAGACTCCGTCTCAAAAAAAAAAAAAAAAAAAAAAAAGAAAATTATGTTCAGGCCAGGCATGGTGGCTAACACCTGCAATCCCAGCATTTTGGGAGGCTGAGGCGGGCAGATCATGAGGTCAGGAGATCGAGACCATCCTGGCTAACATGGTGAAACCCCATTTCTACTAAAAATACAAAAAATTAGCTGGGCATGGTGGCACGCGCCTGTAGTCCCAGCTACTCAGGAGGCTGAGGCAGGAGAATGGCTTGAACCTAGGAGGCGGAGGTTGCAGTGAGCCGAGATTGCACCACTGCACTCCAGCCTGGGTGACAGAGCAAGACTGTGTCTCAATTAAAAAAATAAAAATAACGTTTAATGTTCAACAGTCATAGTATTTATAATACTTATAATTTACTCATCACCTTTTGTGGATCCATGGCCCCAAAACCCTTGCTTTGAAGCTCCTGTTTGAAGTTTAAAGCCTAAAGCCATCGGACATTTGCAGTCCTGATATTGGCTGCACAGGGGCTTTTCAGAGCAGTTCATATCATGTTCTGGCATCTCAGATTCACAGTCAGAAAGGCATGGCAAGAAGGGAAAAGAGCTACATGCTCGCTGTTGTTGGGACAGACATGGAAATGAAGGCTAATACCTGTCTTAGTCAGCCAAAGCATGGATGGAAAAATATGCCCCATTGCGTACACTGCTCTGGAGAATTTCTGGGAATTATTGCTCTCAAAAAGCAATAATGTATTATCCAAGCTGCCTTCCTGGGTAATTTGAGCAAAGATAGGAAGTTTCTCAATCATTGCTCTTCCACAGATATATAGGTGTACTCTGACTGGTACAGTCAATTAATGTACTTCTAGTTGCCTTTCTGTTAATCCTCAGGTTTAAGAAAAAAAGTATGACCATTGTATGTCTATAGGGATGTAAAGATATTCAATAAGAATGCCAAAGTTACCTTGTGCTATAGAGGAGGGATGCTGGACAAGATCAGGGAAAGGCTGTTGACTTCAAAGCAATCCCTTGGTAATCATGTTTACCTTTGTACAGAGATGAAAAATAATGAATTAAATGACCATTCCAGTAAAAGGATAATACAACTAGACCAATCAACTGCTAATAAATGGACTGACATAATCCTGAAGAAGGTCTAGTATAATAGTGTCTTTTCTCCTCATGGTCAATGTTTTTGTCTATGCCAGAGATCCACAATCTTTTCATGTTTAAGGGGTCAGATATTTTAGGCTTTGTGGACCAGTCTCTGTCACAGCTAGCCATTTCAACTCTGCCATTGTGGCATGAAAGTAGTCATATTTAGTATATAAATTAATGGGCATGGCTGTGTTCCAATAAACTTTATTTTAAAAAGCAGATGGCTGCTGGATTTGGCCTCTGGGCTGTAGTTTGCTGACCCTGTGTCTATAGTATTAATCAAATTTACAACACAGTAATATACATGTGTTGGAGGGAAGAGAGTCTTCACAGAGGAGAGAAAGGAGAGTTACTCCAAGATAATATTAATGTGTAGGTAAATAAGAAGTCATTTTGGGGAGCAGAAAATATGAGGAAAATAACTTAGCTTATCTTTAAGTCCTTGAAGGGACTTTGAGATCTTCATCTCTTTTTCAAAAAATTTTTTATCTCCCTAGGTTTTTGGGGAGCAGGTGGCATTTGGTTACATAAGTTCTTTAGCGGTGATTTGTGAGATTTTGGTGCACACATCACCCAAACAGTATACACTGCACCCAATTTGTAGTTTTTTATCCCTCACCCCCCTCCCACCCTTTTCCCCAAGTCCCCAAAGTCCACTGTATCATTATTATGTCTTTGCATCCTCATAGCTTAGCTCCCCCTTATGAGTGAGAACACACAATCTTTGGTTTTCCATTCCTGAGTTATTTCACTTAGAATAATAGTTTCCAGTTCCATCCAGGTTACCGCAAATGCCATTAATTTCTTTTTATGTCTGAGTAGTAGTCCATTGTATATATATATACCACAGTTTCTGTGGAGATTCCTTAAAGAACTAAAAGTAGAACTACAATTTGATCCAGTAATCCCACTGCTGAGTATCTACCCAGAGGAAAGGAAGTCATTATATGAAAAAGATACTGGCACATGCGTGTTTATAGCAGCACAATTCGCAATTGCAAAAATATGGAACCAGCCCAAATGCCCATCAGTCAACAAGTGAGATCTTCATCTCTAACCTGCTATTTTCACAGTTGAAGAAACTGAGGTTTGAAAAAAGGAGTGACTTGCCAAAAATCACATAGCAATTTACATCCACAGCTGGGGGTAAAATACAGATATTCTGATTTAGTTCTTTTTCCAATAATCAGGGTATTTTTATGTATATATTTTCTTTGCTCAACCTCAAATTCACATTGTACAACCCTCAAGATTACCTTACTTTGCTAAATGTTAAACTGACAAGAGATTTTGATGGTGATAAACTTTTTTTTTCTGTGAGCAGACGCGAATATCACATTTTTCTAAACCCAGGTACTTGGAAAAAGAGAAAATAGTGTCCAAAGGTCTTTGACAGTGACATTACCCACAAGACCATAAAATGAGAGGTCTGAGCACTAAAGTTTATTGCTCAACCCTTCAGGTTTACTGGTTGTAAAGATTTGCTCTACTACAGGGAGATGGAAAGTAATGAGCAAATATTTTTATCTCTCTTCTAACTATTGGAAGTAGGGAGTAAGAATAGTTAATATAATTTCAGTTCACAGTTGGCAACAAGGGCCTGGAAATTGGAGTCAGTTAGATTGAATTTAGCAAATCAAAATTTCCAGGATAAAAGTTAAATAGCATGCGAAAAAGTGATAGAAAATTCTTGCACCAAAATACAGTCTGAGGACAGACACGAGTTGCTCCACATCTAAAGATAGTCTTACCTAAATAATAAATTTTCTGTTTGCTTAGAAAACTAGTGTGCCAACTGCTACTGAAAAATAATAAATATCTGTTTTTATACTTCTTCTGGATCCATCCACCCTAAGCAACTAAACATAATGCAGCATCTTCTAGACATTTTTTATTATATCTAGGTGTGCAGATTGCATTAATGACATCATTTTTCCACTACCCTCTTTCTATATATATGCCCTTTGCCCAGGTGACTCTGAAGTTCTCTCTAAAGAGACCAAGTCTATTTTCCTACCTACTGGATCCAGGCTCAGCCATGTGGCTAGTTTGGGTGAAAAGAATTAGGTAGATATGACAATGTGTAAGTTCCAAGCCTAGATTTCAAGAGGCTTTGAGTTTGTCTGCTTCCTCTCTCTTGCTTTTGCTATCACCATGCAAACAGCAGGCACAGACTAGCCAACTGTTCCAGAAAGTGGACAAGAAACTCTTAGAACAAAGCCAAGTCATCCTACTTGAGCCCAACCTACATAAAGTCACCCCTAGTCAATCCACAGATGCATGGTAGAGTCAGCGGAGATCAGAACAATCACCAAACACAGCATAGGTTAGATTAAATTAAATACAGTAGATGTGTGAAATATAAATATTTATTATTGCATGCCTCCAAGTTTTGTAGTCATTTGTGACACAGCAATTTGTCAGCAATAGATATGCAGATGGAAACTCAGTAAATATTCACTACAGATGTTATCATTGCTACACATATTACAACAATATTTTCCAAGTAGCATGGCATAAGAGTAAACAGCCTAGATATTGGAGCTAGACTGTATCAATTTGAATCTTAGCTCAGACACTTACTAGCTGTGTGCTTCAGTGTGGCAAACACGCTAAAGTAACCACCAATTAGTTATGCCCTTGTGTAATCCCCTCACTTTGAGTGCGGATAGATCCTATGATCTGCTTCTAACCAGTGGAATGTGGCAACCTTGATGGAATGTCACTCTCTTCCTTAGGCTATATGATATAAGACTCCATCTTCGCAAGCTGAAGAGGCTCTCTTGCTAGCTTTAAAGAAACAAGCTGCCATGTTGTGGGAGGAATACATGACAAGGCACTGCAGAGTGGCCTTTATGAGCTGAGAGCAGACCCCAAGCAACAGCCAGCAAGTAAAACATGAACCTCAGTCCTACAACTGCAAAATGATGAATTTGGCAAGCAACACTAGTGAGCTGGGAGGTGAATCTTTCCCTAGTTGAGCAGCTAGATGAGAATGCAGCTGGCCAACACCTTGATTGCAGCCTTCTGAGACCCTGAGTAGAGAACCTAGTTAAGCTATGCCAGATCTCCTGCCCCACAGAAACTATGAGATAGAAAATGTGTTGCATTTAACTGCTAAGTTTGTAGTAATTTGTTACGCAGCAACAGAAAACCAGTGTATTAGGAAAATGATTTATTATCTCTTCATATGTAAAAAAAGAGAAGAAATCCACATAAGCTTACTGTGAGAATTAGATAAATTAATATGAATAAAACACTTAGAACACAGCCTATATCTTAGTAATCACTGAATACATGTCAGCTCTTATAAATACTGTTTTTATTTTTATCAATCCAAAGTCATTAAAATGACTTTAGTAGTTGATATGGCAGCACATTTATTCTTTCAGTCATCAAATAACAAAGCTTTGGGGCCATAATTTTGCACTTGAATGCCACCAGTTAATTACTCACTTAATTAACCTTTCCTCCAAAGATGAACAAAATCATAGACTCCCACACAATAATGGGAGACTTTAACAGCCCACTGTCAATATTAGACAGATCAATGAGACAGAAAATTAACAAGGATATTCAGGACTTGAACTCAGCTCTGGACCAAGCAGACCTAATAGACATCTACAGAACTCTTCACCCCAAATCAGCAGAATATATATTCTTCTCAGCACCACATTGCACTTATTCTAAAATTCACCACAAAATTGGAAGTAAAACACTCCCCAGCAAATGCAAAAGAACGGAAATCATAACAGTCTCTCAGGCCACAGTGCAATCAAATTAGAACTCAGGATTAAGAAATTCATTCAAAACCATACAACTACATGGAAACAGAACAACCTACTCCTGGATGACTACTGGGTAAATAACGAAATTAAGGCAGAAATAAATAAGTTATTTGAAACCAGAGAGAACAAAAACACAACGTACCAGAATCTCTGGGACACAGCTAAAGCAGTGTTTAGAGGGAAATTTATAGCACTAAATGCCCCCACGAGAAAGTGGGAAAAATCTAAAATCAACACCTTAATATCACAATTAAAATAACTAGAGAAGCAAGAGCAAACAAATTCAAAAGCTAGTAGAAAACAACAAATAACTAAGGTCAGAGAAGAACTGAAGGAGATAGAGACATGAAAACTCCTTCAAAAAAATCAATGCATCTAGGAGCTGGTTTTTGGAAAAGATTAACAAAATACATAGAATGCTAGCCAGAGTAATAAAGAAGAAACGAGAGAAGAATCAAGTAGACACAATAAAAAATGATAAAGGGGAGATCACCACTGATCCCACAGAAATACAAACTACCATCAGAGAATACTACGAACACCTCTATGCAAATAAACTAGAAAATCTGGAAGAAATTGATAAATTCCTGGAAACATACACCTCTCAAGGCTAAACCAGGGAGAAGTCGAATCTCTGAATAGACCAAAAACGAGTTCTGAAGTCAAGGCAGTAATTATTAGCCTACCAACCAAAAAAAGTCCAGGACCACAGGGGTTCACAGCCGAATTTGACCATAGGTACAAAGAGGAGCTGGTACCATTCCTTCTGAAACGATTCCAAACAATAGAAAAAGAGGGGCTCCTCCCCAACTCATTTTATGAGGCCAGCATCATCCTGATACCAAAATCTGGCAGAGACAAAAAAAGACAATTTCAGGCCAATATCCCTGATGAATATCAATGTGAAAATACTGGCAAACTGAATCCAGCAGCACATCAAAAAGCTTATCCACCATGATCAAGTCAGCTTCATCCCTGGGATGCAAGGCTGGTTCAACATACATAAATCAATAAATGTAATCCATCACATAAACAGAACCAATTACAAAAACTACATGATTATCTCAATAGATGAAAAAAAGACCTTCAATAAAATTCAACACCCCTTCATGCTAAAAACTCTCAGTAAACTAGGAACTGATGGAACGTATCTCAAAATAATAAGAGCTATTTGTGACAAACCCACAGCCAATATCATACTGAATGGGCAAAAACTGGAAGCATTCCCTTTGAAAACTGGCACAAGACAGGGATGCCCTCTCTCACCACTCCTATTCAACATAGTGTTGGAAGTTCTGGCTAGGGCAATCAGGCAAGAGAAAGAAATAAAAGGTATTCAGTTAGGAAAAGAAGAAGTCAAATTGTCCCTGTTTGCAGATGACATGATTGTATATTTAGAAAATCCCATCGTCTCAGCCCAAAATCTCCTTAAGCTGATAAGCAACTTCAGCAAAGTCTCAGGATACAAAATCAGTGTGCAAAAATCACAAGCATTTCTATACACCAATAATAGATAAATAGAGAGCCAAATCATGAGTGTACTCCCATTCACAATCGCTACAAATAGAATAAAATACCTAGGAATACAACTTACAAGGGATGTGAAGGTACTCTTCAAGGAGAACCAGAAACCACTGCTCAAGGAATTAAGAGAGGACACAAACAAATGGAAAAACATTCCATGCTCATGGATAGGAAGAATCAATATCGTGAAATTGGCCATACTGCCCAAAGTAACTTACAGATTCAATGTTATCCCCATCAAACTACCATAATACCTACTATTAAGAGTGTAGCTAGTGATGAGTCTGTGAGTCAGCCACATACCTAAAAGTCTGCATTGAACATGATATTGAAAGTTACATGTGCCTCATGTAAGAGCTATGGCAGAAACTCTAGAGGGTAAAATAATAAATGCTTACCTAATAAGAGCATAGAGAGTAGGCTGGACATGGTGGCTCATGCCTGTAATCCCAGCACTTTGGGAGATCAAGGCAGGCAAATCATCTGAGGCCAGGAGTTTGAGACCAGCCTGACCAATGTGGTGAAAGCCCATCTCTACTAAAAATACAAAAATTAGCCAGGATTAGCATACCCACTACAGGTGGATATGCTAGTGCTTTAGTTCCAGCTATTCGGGAGGCTGAGGCAGGAGAATCACTTGAACCTGGGAGGAGGAGGTTGTAATGAGCCAAGATCATGCCACTGCACTTCAGCATGAGCAACAGAACAAGACTCCATCTCAAAAAAAAAAAAAAAAAAAAAAAAAAGTGTAGAGAGTAAAGATGCTGTGGATCAGACACATCCCTGAAAGACTTCCTTAAACAGGATACAGAAAGCAATATATCTTACAATATAAGACTCTGGCCAGAGGGTATAAAAGACAATATATTCCCAGTACCCCAAATTTTAAAGTGTGCGTTCTCAGCTATCTTCTCAAAAACTTGACCAAAAATGGTTAAGCAGACATTAGCCCATCACCAACCTCTGGGTTATAAAACATTTGGGTAGAAGAAAGAAGAGGGAGATTTTGAAGGGACATGTCAATGAGATATGCATTTCCATCCCATCCTGACTCTGGGCATCCTCAACCCCTCCTCCGCCTCACAATAAAACATTCTATTTAAATGGGAAGTACTGTCTGGGGAAATGCCACATTTAGCGCCCAAATTTGCCTTCTTAGCCTATGCTCCACTGGGACCTTAGTCTGGTTTGTTCTCCTATTTTATTCAGTCTCTTCTCTAAGAATACAGGCCATTTCTCAATGGTACCTGATGTTGGTGACTGATGTGGTACATGGTTGCATCCACCAGAAGTCCCATGAAGCCTCTCTGGATAACTCTTCCTCTGAAAGAGTCACCATTGTCTCATTGAATGTGATTACTGAATACAAATATAAGACACAGTCCACATAAGAGTTCTGGTATGTTGCTTTCACTTGCTAAGAAAATGAGGATGTCAATGCTATTCTTTACAAAGGTATCTACTGCATCCTTGGCCAGCAGTATCCTTGAAAGAAGGTTAGGGTACCAAGTCTGGCATTTCTGCTTATCTGAGGAGGAGATTTCCCCCTCTACTAGACTGTATAGCCAGCATCTTAGGCATATTCTCCAGGTTTCCTTGGCCTCATGGGATGGAATCAGTAGGTGTTGTTTTGGTGCCAGATCCTGAATTGAAGTTGGATTCTCACGCTTTGTTGCATACTTTATCCAGACGGTTTGGTACTAACCTGGCCAGAACATGTCTGATCAGCTTGTTGATTCCTTTGGATTTCATTCTCAAAAGCTCCTTATCCATGCACATCATATGGTGAATGAGTAGGAGTTGTGTGTCTTATGATATTGGTTGATAATATTTTCTAAGCCTGAGTCTTGATCAGGCTTCCTGCATCCAAGCAACAGTCCACACTTTCACCAAATGGACACATGCCTGGGAACTAATCGAAAGGTAAGAAGGTGCATTTTGGGAAATAATTTCCAGGGCAAGCACTACAGCCTGTAACTCCAACTACTGAGAAGAATGTCCCTTTCCACACATAGATGTAAGCAGTTTTCCTGAGGGTTGTACAGCTTCCACAGCTCACAGATTCTTCTGTCTTAAACTTAGCTGATAAGTCCATAAATCACACCCAGGCATGCTTGGGACCCTGGGTGTTCCAAAGCCACCAAGAAGGCCAAGATGCTAGGCACAGTTCTTGTATCTGAGACACCCACATCTGGAGAGCAACTGGACGTTTTTTCTTATACCTCTGAGAAACCATTAATGCCTGGTTTACGCGTTCCTTTGATATACTACTTTCACTTACAAATGGATATTCCTTGGATAATATCTACTTTGTTGGTGTTCACATATGGTACCCTTGTGTGATAGAAAACTCAAGTCACAGCGAAGGCCCGCAGCAGGTGTTGATACTATGTGATTTCTGCCCAGTGCTCTGAATGTCAAAGTGAAGAAATTCAATGAAGAGCGGGTAAACGGCGGGAGTAACTATGACTCTCTTAAGGTAGCCAAATGCCTCCTCAACTAATTAGTGACTCGCATGAATGGATGAATGAGATTCCCACTGTCCCTACCTGCTATCCAGCGAAACCACAGCCAAGGGAACAGGCTTGGTGGAATCGGCGGGGAAAGAAGACCCTGTTGAGCTTCACTCTAGTCCGGCATGGTGAAGAGACATGAGAGGTGTAGAGTAAGTCGGAGGCCCCCTGCGCCCCCTTGACCCCGTCCCCGCGAGGGGGCGGGGCGGGGTCCACCAGCCTTGCGGATACAAGGCTGGTACAACATATGCAAATCAATAAATGTAATCCAGCATATAAACAGAACCAAAGACAAGAACCACATGATTATCTCAATAGATGCAGAAAAGGCCTTTGACAAAATTCAACAGCCCTTCATGCTAAAAACTCACAATAAATTCGGTATTGATGGAACATATCTCAAAATAATAAGAGCTATTTATGACAAACCCAAAGCCAATATCATACTGAATTAGCAAAAACTGGAAGCATTCCCTTTGAAAACTGGCACAAGACAGGGATGCCCTCTCTCACCACTCCTATTCAACATAGTGTTGGAAGTTCTGGCCAGGGCAACCAGGCAGGAGAAAGAAATCAAGGGTATTCAGTTAGGAAAAGAAGAAGTCAAATTGTCCCTGTTTGCAGATGACATGATTGTATATTTAGAAAACCCCATTGTCTCAGCCCAAAATCTCCTTAAGCTGATAAGCAACTTCAGCAAAGTCTCAGGATACAAAATCAATGTGCAAAAATCACAAGCATTCTTATACACCAGTAACAGACAAACAGAGAGCCAAATCATGAATGAACTCCCATTCACAATAGCTTCAAAGAGAGTAAAATATGTAGGAATCCAGCTTACAAGGGATGTAAAGGACCTCTTCAAGGAGAACTACAAACCACTACTCAGTGAAATAAGAGGACACAAAAAATGGAAGGACATACCATGTTCATGGAGAGGAAGAATCAATATCGTGAAAATGGCCATACTGCCCAAGGTAATTTATAGATTCAATGCCATCCCCATTAGGCTACCAATGACTTTCTTCACGGAATTGGAAAAAACTGCTTTAAAGTTCATATGGAACCAAAAAAGACCCCGCATTGCCAAGACAATCCTAAGCCAAAAGAACAAAGCTGGAGGCATCACGCTACCTGACTTCAAGCTATACTACAAGGCTACAGTAACCAAAACAGCATGGTACTAGTACCAAAACAGAGATATAGACCAATGGAACAGAACAGAGCCCTCAGAAATAATACCACACATCTACAGCCATCTGATCTTTGACAAACCTGACAAACACAAGAAAGGGAAAAAACAAAAAGAAAATAGGGGAAAGGATTCCCTATTTAATAAATGGTGCTGGGAAAATTGGCTAGCCATAAGTAGAAAGCTGAAACTGGATCCTTTCCTTACTCCTTATATGAAAATTAATTCAAGATGGAATAGAGACTTAAATGTTAGACCTAAAACCATAAAAACCCTAGAAGAAAACCTAGGCAATACCATTCAGGACATAGGCATGGGCAAGGACTTCATGTCGAAAACACCAAAAGCAATGGCAACAAAAGCCAAAATTGACAAATGGGATCTATTTAAACTAAAGAGCTCTGCACAGCAAAAGAAACTACCATCAGAGTGAACAGGCAACCTACAGAATGGGAGAACATTTTTGCAAGCTACTCCTACAAAGAACTCAAACAAATTTACAAGAAAAAAACAAACAACCCCATCAAAAAGTGGGCAAAGGATATGAACAGACACTTCGCAAAAGAAGACATTCATACAGCCAACAGACACATGAAAAAATGCTCATCATCATTCGCCATCAGAGAAATGCAAATCAAAACCACAATGAGATACCATCTCACACCAGTTAGAATGGCAATCATTAAAAAGTCAGGAAACAACAGGTGCTGGAGAGGATGTGGAGAAATAGGAACACTTTTACACTGTTGGTGGGACTGTAAACTAGTTCAACCATTGTGGAAAACAGTGTGGCGATTCCTCAAGGATCTAGAACTAGAAATACCATTTGACCCAGCCTTCCCATTACTGGGTATATACTCAAAGGATTATAAGTCATGCTGCTATAAAGACACATGCACACGTATGTTTAATTCGGCACTATTCACAATAGCAAAGACTTCGAATCAACCCAAATGTCCATCAGTGACAGACTGGATTAAGAAAATGTGGCACATATACATCATGGAATACTATGCAGCCATAAAAAAGGATGAGTTTGTGTCCTTTGTAGGGACATGGATGCAGCTGGAAACCATCATTCTCAGCAAACTGTCACAAGAACAGAAAACCAAACACTGCATGTTCTCACTCATAGGTAGGAATTGAACAATGAAAACACTTGGACACAGGAAGGGGAACATCACACACTGGGGCCTGTCATGGGGAGGGGGGAGGGGGGAGGGCTAGCATTAGGAGATATACCTAATGTAAATGACGAGTTAATGGGTGCAGCACACCAACAGGGCACATGTATACATATGTAACAAACCTGCATGTTTTGCACATGTACCCTAGAACTTAAAGTATAAAAAAAAAGAAAAAAAAAAAGAAAAGAAAACTCAAGCCATATTACACCTGATCTTGCTTCATTACTTGCTCAATGTACGATAACACTCAATAACAAATCTCTCAAAAGGGGCACATGAGGCAGTGGTTTCAGTCATACATTAAGAACAAAACTCAAAAGGTTCTACTTTCTAATGGCCACATCTTTTTGCTTCAGGCTCCAGTCGGTATCAATATCATTCACTGATAACTTTCTCAAAAATACTGCATAAAGAATGCTCTGAGTAGAAAGGTGGGCTTATGTGGCTGCCTAGAGAGTTTCTGAGATAGGCTGATGGTCAAATTAGATGTACTTCAAGATAAGTTGTGCAATGGTCTGAGCAAGATCCCTATGTGAGGTATAAAGTACATCAATACTGAACACGTTTATCATAAGTGGTGCAAAATATTATTTTCTGGAGGCTTTCAGTCTGTCAGTTTTTCGTGAACAAATTCATGGATTGTTTTTGGACATCGACCAACATGGTTTCCAAAAACTCTACTTCCGTGGCTGGCCCCCACTTCTTATAGAGTTAATCTTCAAGTTCTGTTTACTCAGGTATCAATCTACCTACTTAAGACAGACAGTATGTACTCTTTAGTCTATCCAATTTTAATAATGTCAGCCATGTAATGTTACCAAGACAGCTTGGTTGCTTTTTCAATCTTCTGTATATCTGGGTATATGTAGTGTTGGGAAAACTGGCTAGCCATATGCAGAAAATGGAAATTGGACCTCTTCTTACACCTTATACAAAAATTAACTCAAGACGGATTAAAGACTTAAATGTTAGACTTAAAACCATAAAAATCCTAGAAGAACACCTAGGCAATACCATTCAGGACATAGGCATGGGCAAAGACTTCATGACTAAAACACCAAAAGCAATGGCAACAAAAGCCAAAATTGACAAATGGGATCTAATTAAACTAAAGAGCTTCTGCACAACAAAAGAAACTACCCTCAGAGTGAACAGGCAACCTGCAGAATAGAGAAAAATTTTGCAATCTATCCATCCGACAAAGGGCTACTATCCAGAATCTACAAGGAACTTCAACAAATTTACAAGAAAAAAAAAAAAAACAAGTCCACCAAAAAGTGGGTGAAGTATATAAACAGACACTTCTCAAAAGAAGACATTTATGCGGCCAATAAACATGAAAAAAGCTCATCATCACTGGTCATTAGAGAAATGCAAATCAAAATCACAACTGAGATACCATCTCACACCAGTTAGAATGGCAATCATTAAAAGGTCAGGAAAGAACAGATGCTGGAGAGGATGTGGAGACATAGGAATGCTTTTATGATGTTGGTGGGAGTGTAAATTAGTTCAACCATTGTGGAAGACAGCGTGGCAATTCCTCAAGGATCTAAAACCAGAAATACCATTTGACCTAGCAATCCCATTACTGGGTATATAGCCAAAGGATTATAAAATCATTCTGCTATAAAGACACATGTACACATACGTTTATTACAGCACAATTCACAATAGCAAAGACTTGGAACCAATCCAAATGCCCATCAATGATAGACTGGATAAAGAAAACGTGGCACATATATACCATAGAATACTATGCAGTCATAAAAAAGGATGAGTTCATGTCCTTTGCAGGGACATGGATGAAGCTGGAAACCATCATTCTCAGCAAACTAACACAGGAAAGAAAACAAAATACCACATGTTCTCATTCATAAGTGGGAGTTGAACAATGAGAACACATGGGCAGAGGGAGGTGAACATCACACACCAGGGCCTGTCTGGCGGTGGGGGACTAGGGGAGGGATAGCATTAGGAGAAATACCTAATGTAGATGATAGGTTGATGGGTGCAACAAACCACCATGGCACGTGTATACCTATGTAAAAAACCTGCACATTCTGCACATGTATCCCAGAACTTAAAGTAAAATTTTAAAAAAAGGAAAAGAAAAGAAAGAAATCATGAAAGGGGAAATAGAAATCTTAGAATGATAAAACCAGACTTCCCAAGACTATATAAACAAATTCTTGTATAAAACATACAATAAAATACTATTAAGCAGTTAAAGTTAATAAACTAGAGTTGTATGTGTCAACATCAGTTATATTGAGATAAATATTGGTGAGAAAAAATTGCACAGACACATCTAGCTTAATACCATTTATTTAAAAATTTTAAATATGCAACACTGTAAATTATTTACAGAAACATACACATACTAAAAGTGTATTAATCACACCTACTTCTTTTTTTTTTTCTTTTTTTTATTACTATTAAACTTTAAGTTCTAGGGTACATGTGCATAACGTGCAGGTTTGTTACATATGTATACTTGTGCCATGTTGCTGTGCTGCACCCATCAACTCGTCAGCACCCATCAACTCGTCATTTACATCAGGTATAACTCCCAGTGCAATCCCTCCCCCCTCCCCCCTCCCCATGATAGGCCCCGGTGTGTGATGTTCCCCTTCCCGAGTCCAAGTGATCTCATTGTTCAGTTCCCACCTATAATCACACCTACTTCTAAATGGAGAAGGGAGTAGAAGAGAATGGGGCTGGGTCACAGTAAAAGAAAAAAGGCTTTTACTCTGTGCAAATAAATCAATGTTGGCCTTGATTAACACTGGGTAGTGAGTATGAACATTTGTTAAATTATCTTTTTTACTTTTATGTATATTTTAAATACTTAAAAAATCAGTTCTGTCTACTGGTCTGTGTATTAGAAAACCTACTTTCTAGTTACTGTCCTTTCACTGGCAAATTGTATGACCTCAGGCAAACCATTTCACTTTTCCAGGTTCCAGTGTCCTTATTTGTCAAGGCATGGAGAAAGCAGAGAGTTGACAGATAATGTCATATGTTTCTTCAAGTTATAGGGTTCCAAAATACTTTATACCTTGCCTCTAGAAAGAACTATATACAAAGCCATCCCAAATAGATTTGTAAATTCCTCTGGAACAGCACTATCCAATATGGTAGCCAGTTGTTACATGTGGCTATTTAAGTTGAAATTTAAATTAATTAAAATAAAAAACCTATTTCCTCACTTGCACTAGCCACATTTCAAGTACTCAATGGTCGTAGGTGGAAAGTGGCTGCTATATGGGACAGCACGGATAATAGAACATTTCCATCATCTCTCAGCGAGCTCTACTGGACAAAACTGTAGATGGAAACTTCAAAATGTGACCTGATAACCTGTTCGGGAATGCTTGGATCATTCATAATCCATTTTATCAAGTATATAACTTATAGGTTGGGTTATTCATGGAAGTCAACATTTAAAAGCAAAACTTAAAGTTTTTAAATCTAGAAACAAACTTAGGAGAGTGGAAAACTGAGAAGGATTGAATACTCATTTTTGCCAAACTGTAGATTGCAGGATGTTATGATGACAACTTTCTTCTCACTTTGTTCATTCCAAAATCTTTTAAAATTCACTTCCAGTTTTAATATCTATCAATTCCTTGACTAAATTATGCTCATGTTATATTCAAAACACATTTAAAACTTTGAAGCTGGTTAACAATAATTAAACACATTTTAATAGGTCCACCAAATAAGTCTGAAATAAACAACACTCTATGCAACTATTCATTCATTCAACCAATATTCACACAGTATCGACTCTGTGCTGGCTACTCTTCTGGGTATGGGAAATAAATACCCAGGAAAGATAAAGCAGAAACTTAAGATCAGTCTCAGCTTTCTAGACTAGAAAGTGGACTTGAAGGCAGGTGTTTGCATAGGTCTTTGCACTCTTAATATATCTTAGTGGTTCTCAAACTTCAGCATGCATCAGAATCAGAATTTCCTGGATGGTTTGTTAAAACACAAATTGCTGGACTCCACCCCCAGAGTGTCTGATTCAGTAGGTCTTGGGTGGGACCCAAAACTTTCTATTTCTAGAAAGCTCTCTGGTGATATGCTACTGGTCTGGGGACCATGTTTTGAGAGCCACAGAAATGGCCTGTGTTTATTTGTGTTCAAAAGTCTGTGTGTTAAGAAATCTTCAAAAACAGATTTTAAAAATTAGCAAGTCTGAGTATGGGAAATCATTATATTTATTAGCATTAGCTACTCAGGAAAAGTCATAGGCCCAAAAGTTTAGGAATTCTTCTGAAAATGTATATGGGCATGCATTTAAGGGTTTGTATTAAATTTATTTCTAGGGTTTCAAAAAATAGTTTTGCTTCTTTTTTGAAAAGTAGAAAAGTAATATATCACATTATCTGACTCTATTCAAGTGTGATTATTTTAAATGGCTGCTGACTTCAATGTTGAAATCTGTTGCTATCAAAGAGATCAGGTGTAGTTCCCCAAGGGCAAGGATCACTGGGTCTCTCTAGTAAGCCGTGAATAAAGGGGTATCTACATTAGGGCCTCAAAGAAATCTGTAGCTCCATAAATATCCAGCACACCAGATATCCTTCCATTATCTTCCTAGACACCCAAGTTCTCATTGAACAGGGAAAATAGGACAGGGCAGGATATAACCAAAGGAGTAAAGAATTTGGAGCCTGAAATTCTGGTTAAATTCTGCCTTCACCATTTACCAGCTAGAGACTTTGGACAAGTCACTGTATCTTTCTTAACCTTGGCTTTCTTAGCTGTAAAATGAGGACAATAATTTCCACAACATGGATTTGTCATGAAGCTCAACTACGAAACTTTGAATGTATTTTGAAAAAATTGTGTAAACTGTGACTTTATTATGAAAGGATTTTGTAAACTGTAATTTTAATCCTTCTTAATTATCCCTAGCAGCCATTCATTCATTTATCCATACAGGCATTCATTCACTCACTCATTTATCTACCAGCAGTTATTTATTGAGAACTTAACACTATTCTAAATACAATGAAAAATAGTTTTGTCCTTGAGGATCAGTCACCTGCCTCTTCTCTGAGTGACTATGATTAGCCAAGGGTTCTGCTCCAACACCCAAAGTCATAAACTTCCCTTTGCTCATGCCAGTTCTTTACCAAGGAAAACATATGCCAGACCTCTGCCTTCAAGGAACTTCAGTTTTATAAAAAGATATAGTTTCCCAACGCTGAATTTACAAAGCTTTCAAAATACAGAAGAATCCAAGTCATTTTTCTACACATTTTTTGTTCCACTATATTACTCATACATGCCCAACAGAAGCTAAATTTATCTACCTCTTCCAGCTAAGCCATCTGTTGCATGTAAACATCAACAATGCATGCATCTAGTTAATTATGGTCCTCAAAAATCTGACAACAAAGGGACATGAAGTGTTAGAGGTTGATGCTGACATTACAGTGGAAAACTGAAAAGATCTTTGTGTCAGAACAGATCTGTAATAGGCTTGCCAATAAAGACAGAAAATTTGAAAATAGAAGGAAAATGTAGGTCTCATGAAAGGCGGCTTGTACATCAACACAGGTGCAAGGAATGAAACATTTTTAAAGTGTCATTCATGCAGTAGGAGAAAATCATTCTATAGTCATTCAAGGAAAAATATGTGAAGCAAAATATAATTTTCCAACATTCCAAAATCACATATACAAATCTTGCCTTTATGAGCCCCTCAGGCCAACTGCATGTCGATTATAAACGTATGTAAATGAATAAATCTCCAATGAGGAACAGTCCAATTATGTTTTTGTCATAACCATTCTTTCAACATTCATTGAATGTAAATTATTTATTGACCTAAATTGCTATTCCATTAGAAATATGTTTGCAAATAAATTGTAAATTAATGGTGAAATCAACATTATCTCTAACTTAATGGTATCATCAACTTACCTATTAATTTTAGTGAATTTTCTTTCTCTTCCTTACAATACCAAATGAAAACTCTTCTCTATGCTGCATTAGAAAGGGACACAAAATAGGGAGTATTAAATTAATTTGCATATATTACTCACACTTGTTCATGCATTGAAAGGTAGTAATAAAACAAACATATGACATTGATTTACCCTAATTCTTAAATACAATGACAGCTGATGTCAAACGAGTGGTAGAAAACATTATACCATATCACATCCCCTTGAATGCTAGAGCCTTCAAAGTCATGTCCTCAGTATCTTAACATTGAGACCAATGAACCCCACTCTATTCCCACCAAAGCTTAGCCTGAGGAACTTAGATAACTCTAATTTATTCTCAATCATTGGTGCAGCTATACACCATGTGAAGATTGCAGACTTGCAAAAATCAATGAGGTCATTTGTTATGAGTCCTGACAGAGAAAATCCTATGGAATCAATATACAGGATTTTTTGAAATTACATATATATGTACACATACACACACACACACACACATATATATATACACATATATAATCATTTCTGCTTTACAAGCAGCATTCTCACTCCCTAAAGAAAAATCTTGTTTCCATAAGGAACTCACTCAGATTCCAAATTCTGCTTTCAACTGCAGGCACACTTGTCATTCTAGATTAGTAATGACTCCTGAAATAAAGACTTCCAGATCGTCTCCAACTCTTTCATGACTCAGGGAAAGCTTTTGCCTATTTAGAAAGTGTGTCTTCACTACGGATAATAGCTGTATTCTTTGATAATCAAATCCACATATATATTAGTTTTATTCTAAATGCTTATAGGAAATTCAAAATGCATGTTTAAAATATAAATATTTTTGGCCGGGCGCGGTGGCTCAAGCCTGTAATCCCAGCACTTTGGGAGGCCAAGACGGGCGGATCACGAGGTCAGGAGATCAAGACCATCCTGGCTAACACGGTGAAACCCCGTCTCTACTAAAAAGTACAAAAAACTAGCCGGGCGCGGTGGCGGGCGCCTGTAGTCCCAGCTACTCAGGAGGCTGAGGCAGGAGAATGGCGGGAACCCGGGAGGCGGAGCTTGCAGTGAGCCGAGATCCGGCCACTGCACTCCAGCCTGGGCGACAGAGCGAGACTCCGTCTCAAAAAAAAAAATAAATAAATAAATAAATAAATATTTTTGCCATGCCAAACAACAATAATAATACTCCTATATTTGTGCTTATCTAGCACACCAAGACTTGTAAAAATTACCATCAGATTAATAATGGCTGTTGGGAAGAAAAAATAGACTACCATATTGATTGTATATATCAGAAACATCAAAATATGAGAGAGGAATATGCCTTAGTATTGAGGCAATGTCCTAATTCATTTGAGATTTACTAAAATAAGGAGATACCTGCTATTATTTGTAAATATAAAGAATGCAGGTGCCATACAAAAGTTATGAAAATATCCATTGCACTGGTCCAGATATGCAGACACATTAAGATGAGCCAAATGATGATGAGAGACATTCTTTAAGAAATATGTGTGTATGAGTGTTTATATTTCATTAGCTTTCATGACAGTTTGTACAATCTATGTTTGAGAAGGGATAGCGAAGTCTCTAAAGAAAGAATACTGTACACAATTTCTTTGGCTGGGTACACACAGCACATTTGGGTTTTATTTATCTTAACAGTTTCAGAGTAGTAAGACCAACACACCTGAAGTTCTTATAGGTGAATCAGACCAGACCAGATTTTACATTGAGACTCATGTGGCTACACTTGAATCAACAGTCTAGGGTCAGCTGACTTGGTGTAGCAGTGGATGAATTAAGGGTGATGAGAATATTGAGGGTTGCTGTTGAATAGAGTAATGACTGATACTGTATCTACAGACCCATTAAATAGCTTAGAAAATTCATTTTTAACTCTTTTAACCAACTTCCTTAAGGGAAAGGATAAATAATTGCATTCTGAAGCATTGATAATCTCTTGCTTGGGTAAATTGAGTAAGGCGCTAATTTGTCTCTTACCTGTCCTTATTGATATATTAGTTTCCTATTACTGCTATAAAGAATTACCACAAATTTAGTGGCTTAAAACACCACAATTTTATGATTTTACAGTTTTGGGGATCAGAAGTCAGAAACTGGTCTGATTGAACTAAAATAAAGGGTTGGCAGGGCTGCATTCCTCTTGGAGACTCTAGGAAATATCCATTTTCTTTGCCTTTTGCAGTGTCTGGATGGCACCTCTGTATCTTGGATCATTGCCCCTACCTTACATCACTCCAACCTCTGTATCCATTGTCACATCTCCTTCTCCATATCTGCTTCTGTCATCACACCTCCCTTCCTGTCTCTGGCTCTCCTGCCTCTCTCCTTTCCTTATAAGAACTTGTATGATTGCATTAGACCAACCCAGATAATCCACGTTGATCTCCCTATCTCGAGGTCCTTAATTTTATCACATCTGCAAAGTCCCTATTGCCATGTAAGCTAATATATTTATAGGTTTCAGGGATTAGGAAATGGACAATTTTGAGGGCCATTATTCTGTGTACTGTATTTTCTTCCTGTCTTCCTTTTTTATTTATTTTAAAATTGGAGCTCTCAAGTGATGTTCTGTGGCCCACTAGCAAACTGCAAGATTCTCTGATCTCTAGTAGATCTTCTGTTACATTACATTTGTAGTATGGTGAAGTCTTGACCAGTGACCTTCAGTGTGGAAAAGCATATCAGCACCACCTAGAACTTGTTAGAAATGCAAATTCTTGGGTCCCACTTAGAATTTCTGAATCAGAAATTCCAGGGATATGGCTCAGAAATTTGTGGTCCTTCAGGTGATTTATGCTTAAATTTGGGAAACACTGATCTAGACTTATATTTCTGATATGTGTTATTTATCTTAGTCTTCATTACTTTAAATCATTGCTAGTTGCATATTCTCATTAGTTCTAAGTGAGTTTCACCACTATAACAAAGATGCAAGTATCAGGAAGAGTGAGGATGTCTTGAGCTCTTCTCCTGGGTAAACATAATCAGAAGACAACAAAATGTTCTAGAAAAGCCATTTCATATTGCATCCAATAAGGTCGATATGATGCTCCCTGTTTTATAAATGAAGAGACTGAAGCTTAGAGACACAGATTTCACATCAGTTTATTTACCCCCATATACCTTGCTAAGCACAATGTGAATATTTCTGAATGAAGCAAAAGAGGAAGAAAGGGAGAAAGGGATACACCTAAGGTCACAAAAGTACTAAGAGGAAGAGACAGGATTCAAAACCATATCCATCTGATTTCAAACCCAACTTCATTCTGTTACGTAATGCTGCCTCCAGTGTGTGCATGTGTGTGGGGGTGTGTGTGTGTTTGTGTCTGCATGTATGTATACCCATACCATATGTATATCATGCCACATACTCTTAATAGATGATTACTATAAATAATGACTAACAAACTAAAAATCATGGATAACTGGCTATTATCAGTTTTTAGTTTGGGTCATGACAATATATTCAACTGAGTTAGCAGGGAATATTTAAACACATAGACAAATACAAACCCAATACAATAACAATATCAATTACGTATCAGTGGTTATTAATACATATTTATTTTCCTGTTTATTTTGTATGTGACACATAGAAAAACTAAATGGCATAGACAAGAAAACTATGCAAGTTCCTTGAATTATAACTCAGAAGCAATGTATGATCTGAGTCTATGGGAAGAGAGAGAAGCCAGGAGCAGGCAGGATATAGGCAACGGGGCTAAGGAAATGACTAATGGCCTTTGCGGAGACCTTTGGACATATTAATGATCAGTGTTTCAGGAGTTACAACAGACAGACTCAAAACAGAGGTGGGCTGACATATATACAGAAGTCGAGGTACTGGAAGGTAGAGAAAGCAACCTAGGGTCCTCTTCTCAAGCATTCTTTAAGAAGAGAACCCCAGGTAATGGGTATGGTTTGAGTATATGACATAGGAAGCAGGATGCAAATCCTAGTGTAGGAACTCAATAAACTAGGCATGATAGTGTTTATTCACTCATTTAACAAATATTTATTTAGCATATGAGAGTATAGAGCAGTAATTAATACCACGTCCTTGCCCTCGTGAAGCTTATATTCTAGTCATTCCATAGCTGAATTTTTAAAATTCAATTTCAAAAATAATAATATTCAGGACTCACACCTTTGGATTCTAATCCAACTGATTTGCAGCCAAACACAGACACAGGCATCTTTTCAAAGCTCCTTTTGGTGAGTCCAGTGTGCAACTGAGGCTGAGAGCCAGTCAAGTTAGTTTATGTTGTTCCGCAGGAACAAATCACACTCACATCTCAATGGCTTAAAAACAAACATTTATTTCTCATTCACGCTACATATACATTGCAGGGCTACTGGACTGGTGTGGTCATAACACTCATGCTGATGGAGCAACTGTCACTGCAGATGTTGCTGGTCACTATCCAAGAAGAAAAGAGAGCCTTGGAGGCTCTTACCTCTGGGACTAAATGTTCCAGTCTCAAAGTGACACACATCACTTATAGTCACAATGCTTTGCCATAACTAATCAAGTGAGACCACCCATCTCTGAGGGGCCAGGAAGTGCCCTCCTACCATGTGACCAGAAAATAAAGAAAGCCATAAATAGTTGTTGATCAGTATTAAAGATGACCATTATGTATAGACATTATTGACCAGTATTGATAACCTTCATTCACCTCCATTAAAGACAACCATTTTTGACCAGCACTTAGGCTAACAATAAGAATAAGCATTATATTGACCAGCATTAAGGATAACCACTGCTGACTTGCTTATTAAGGATAAGCATTACCCTTACTATCCTTATTAAGGATAAGCATTATCCTTATTATTCCTCTTAAGGATAAGCCTCATGATAACCAGCATTAGGATAACCGTTGTGATCCAGTATTAAGGATAAGCATTATGCTGAGCAACCCTAGGATAATCATTGTGAACTGGTATTAATGATAACCATTAAGGATAAGCATTAATTTGACCAGCATTAGGATAGCAATTGTCGGCTAGCATTTAATAAAGAGCAACTAAGGATAGCCACACAGGATCTATCCTTCAGGCCAGAGAACTCAGATGTTGGATTTGTGGTGTCCATGTAGCCCATCCTAGCCAGTTAACCTCCTTATCTTTGCTATATTTCATACGTACAAATGTTCCTGGCCCACGCTTACCATCTGAAAGGCATAGGGTAACTCTCTTTTGTATTTACACAGCATCATGAGTTCAGTTCCACCACAGCATGTACCACAATGACTAGAAATAATCTATTTACATTGCTGAGGACAGGTACTCTGATTTATCTTGGAATCCCCAGTGCCTAGCATGAGATCTGACATATGATATATGCTCAAGAAATGTTTATTGAATTGATCTGAATTAGTACAGCTCCTAAAATGAGCCCCAAGGTCCACATAGCAACTCCTAACAGCCAGCTTTCAAACTGCATCTTCCCTGAACTTATTCTTTCAACAGGTGAAACTTCTCTGCCCTGCACATAGTGGATCCAAATGCCCGGGCCGATGAACTGTTTCCACTTAATTCCCTTGATTCAGTGTTCGACAGAGGTAAACAAAGTGGTGCCTCTACCAACATGTAGGTATGAATGTACTCATTGAATTAAGCCTCTGCTGTCAGCACTAGGGAGACTAACTCCAAATAGCAAAAGCAGCACCCAGCTTACCATGAAATACAATCTTGGAAATTTGTTCATCATAAATACTAATGATTCACCACCTTACTCAGTCTGATAATATTTTCTTACAAATTATAGGACAGCAAAACCCTGGAGATATACTACAGAGGATTCACAGTATTTTCAGATTCTGCTTCTCTCTCTCTGCCTCTCTACATGTCTCTCCTTGCCTCTCTGTCACTGTGTGTCTCTGTACTGAGTGTCCCTCTTTGTGTGTGTCTCTCTCCCCTGCCCTTCCCCCTTCTGTGTGTGTGTGTCTCTCCACAACCCCTTCCCTTAATGCCTCATTAACTGGATAACTGTATGAATACTGCTTTAAGGATACATTATATCTTTCACCTCTACCTAGATAATAGAGTAAAAACCAGGGAAATTGCTCTCAATGGGAACAAAACTCATTTATCACCAATAAACACCAGCTGCTGATGCTTGACAACAATGCTGTCCCTCTGCACATTGCAATATTCATGCAAGACTATGTTAATATTAGAGCATGTTACACTAAAAATTCTTGATAAACAGAAGCAGAGACGTAGGTTGAAAGTGATGTTAAATGAGCAAAGATAGCATCTCTTTAAATCGAAGAAATAAATGTAGGTATCTCACCTCTGAGATACTAGAGGGAAGAGCCCTTTACTTGGATTAAACGGTTATTAAGCATCTGTAGCCTAACAAAGAAAACTCAGGCTAAGAGAATAAATTTAGGTAATCTAAATGGTCCAGTTCCCCTCTAGCTGTATATTTCCTACATTGAAAATCCCTTTTGTATTTAACAAGCAAATCCATGCATAAGGATCCAATAGACTAAGTTAATGAAAACTGAATTCATGTTTGTATGTACCCCAACAGGGTGTCCATTTGAGATTTTTTTCCCAAATAATATACAATTTCTTCTTTCATATGCATATACTTTTTGTGACCAGAAACTGGCACCTGCAGACCCACTCATAGTAAGGATGCATTCTTAACTAGGTTCTCTATGTAGAGCACTGACAAGTCCTATAAGGATTGAACACATAACTCTCACCATGACAACCCCATTCTCCAACCAAGTGGGTTTGGTTTCTTTTTAGTCTCATCAGCATATCTACCTTCTTCCAGCAATATCACAGCCCTTATTCTTTTAGAAACTGCTTTTTCCTTTACTTCAAGTGTAGCTCTTGTAGGGCCACCATGTTTTTATATCACCCTGTCCCCAAGGCTAGATTGGTTCAAAAGTGAGCACTGTATTCAAGTCAGGCCAATACAAGTTCTTCTTTCCTCATGACTTTCCTAACTGGCGCTGAGTACAAAGCTCCCAATTTGGTAGTGAAACCTGCAGAATGTGATACTTAAGAGTAATTGACAACCATGTTCCCCGGCTCATGGAGGAAGCTGGTATGTTGGGGAAAAGGTAAAGATGACAGGCAGAGAAAAAGTAAAAAATAATTTAAATAGTGTTTGTCATGGACACTCTCAGCATCCCACCATAAGCCCTCTGATAATCTCTTTAATCATCCTGTGTACTCATTCCCCAGCTTCTGTGTGCTTTGTCTCTAATGGTCCATACCTGTGATTCTTTTAGGATGTCATCTTTGGGGCTACTAGAGCTCTTTGCCCTGATAGGTGGAGCAAGAAGTGCCTGGGGGTTATGTTTCCCCAGGTGAGAGTGGGGTTTAACTGACTGGTGCAGGTGTATGAAAACCAAACTCCCTTGCCTCTGGTTGGAGCAAACTCTGAGTTATAATTTACACTTCAGAACTCCCTTGTAGGATTTGGTTGAGGCTGAGACTTGGCTTGGAATAGTCTCTGGCTTGGCTTCATACCCTTTCCTGTCCTGCTTCTCACGCTCCCTTACTTGTTTCTCTAAGGAGCATTAAAAACACAAACTTAGATGCTCTTCAAGCAAGTCACTGTCCTCAATAATCCCTGGGACCATTCAGTACACCTCAGAAGTTTGGTTACTAAGATTCCCAGTACCATTTCTTTTACTGTAATTTTGAATTGTAAACTGACAAATTATAGTTGTATATATTTACGGGGTACAAAATGATATTATGATGTCTGAATACAATGTGGAATTTTTAAATCAAGCTAATTAATGTATTCATCACCTCAAATATGAATCATTTTTGTGGTAAGCACATATGAAATGTACTCTCATTTCAATCCCGTTTCCTCTTCATAAACAAGTTCAAGTAAGGGTTCTGTCATTTGCAACCAAAAGAGATCTGACTAATTCAATAACTGAAACACCAAGTTCAATGGAATATGATGTGATTCAAAATGGTTATTTTGCTAGATATGCTAATATTAACAGAACATTTGTAGGATCGACTAAATAAATGGTTTGGTTGTTCTTTATTTTTGAGAGTTGATTAGTCAACTCTATGAAAATGATCAAATCAATTTGTACATCTAGATACAGACACATTTACCTCTTAACTGCCTTTGAGACAGCACAGTACAGAAAAGTTGGCTCTATTGATCCATGCAGTTTTACAAAAACTAGTGTACCAAAATACTGAGCAGGATGTTAATAACATTTCCAATCTTATGATTATAGACAACATGTGATTTGCAATGAATTTCAAAGGCCCAAGAGAAGTTTACTGATGTTAATTATAAGAAACATTTTGACAGCCACCATCTGGAGCAACGCTTAAGTGAATATAAGCTGCTAAAAATGAATTTAATATGATAACCAGTTTATTGGGCAGGTTACAGAAATATCTCTTTACAAATTATTCAACAGGGATTGAGATCACTTGCTCAAACTTTTCTAATATTTCCCTCCCAGGTTCAAAGGAGAAAGCACAACCACCAAAGACACAGCCTAAATGAGTTACAGAGTTGGGACTAATTAGTGCCTGATTAAAGCTATTCAGCCATGACCATGTTGTAAAGTAGAAGCAAAAATGGGACCCTGGCAGAAAAGCCCATAATTACTATGACAAAGAAACAGCAATCTCAGTGCTAAATTAAAGATGGAATTGTTTTACATTTTCTTGAGAAAGGAGGTTCCATAAGACTGCCTTTTACTCATAAACAATATGAAAGCTATTAATTATTAAATTTACTATTGGAAAAAGAGGCTTGTGGATCATTCACACATAATCATTCACCATTAATTAATCCACTAACTTCAAAATAATGAAGTGACAGCATAGATACAATGCCAATTCACAAACTCAAGCTACAAATTACTGACTTTCAGGCATGCAGACTCTAATTTCCATACTATTTATAACAAGAATGGGGGAGGGAGGTGAGTGTGGTCATCTTCCTAATGTGTTTGACTCAGAAATAGCCCTCCTAGTAAAACAGATTTAAATTATTATTTTTTTTTCATATTTTTAAAAATTTTGTCTTTATTGTTTTTAGAAATTTAGGGGAAAATACAAGTACAGAAAATGTACAGGGTAATTCATCAAATGCCTGTGTACCCATGAGCTAGAACAAATATAAACATTTGTCTTTTTTTTTTTTAATTTATTTATTATTATTATACTTTAAGTTGTAGGGTACATGTGCATAACGTGCAGGTTTGTTACATATGTATACTTGTGCCATGTTGCTGTGCTGCACCCATCAACTCATCATTTACATCAGGTATAACTCCCAATGCAATCCCTCCCCCCTACCCCCTCCCCATGATAGGCCC
Organism: Macaca mulatta; assembly: GCF_049350105.2. Classification (NCBI taxonomy): domain Eukaryota; kingdom Metazoa; phylum Chordata; class Mammalia; order Primates; family Cercopithecidae; genus Macaca; species Macaca mulatta. The sequence continues at coordinate 13,879,025 of NC_133426.1, read as the reverse complement.
CGGTGTGTGATGTTCCCCTTCCTGAGTCCAAGTGATCTCATTGTTCAGTTCCCACCTATGAGTGAGAACATGCGGTGTTTGGTTTTCTGTTCTTGTGATAGTTTGCTAAGAATGATGGATTCCAGCTGCATCCAAGTCCCTACAAAGGACTCAAACTCATCCTTTTTTATGGCTGCATAGTATTCCATGGTGTATATGTGCCACATTTTCTTAATCCAATCTGTCACTGATGGACATTTGGGTTGATTCCAAGTCTTTGCTATTGTGAATAGTGCCGCAATGAACATACGTGTGCATGTGTCTTTATAGCAGCATAATTTATAATCCTTTGGGTATATACCCAGTAATGGGATGGCTGGGTCATATGGTACATCTAGTTCTAGATCCTTGAGGAATCGCCATACTGTTTTCCATAATGGTTGAACTAGTTTACAATCCCACCAACAGTGTAAAAGTGTTCCTATTTCTCCACATCCTCTCCAGCACCTGTTGTTTCCTGACTTTTTAATGATTGCCATTCTAACTGGTGTGAGATGGTATCTCATTGTGGTTTTGATTTGCATTTCTCTGATGGCCAGTGATGATGAGCATTTTTTCATGTGTCTGTTGGCTGTATGAATGTCTTCTTTTGAGAAATGTCTGTTCATATCCTTTGCCCACTTTTTGATGGGGTTGTTTGTTTTTTTCTTGTAAATTTGTTTGAGTTCTTTGTAGGTTCTGGATATTAGCCCTTTGTCAGATGAGTAGATTGCAAAAATTTTCTCCCATTCTGTAGGTTGCCTGTTCACTCTGATGGTAGTGTCTTTTGCTGTGCAGAAGCTCTTTAGTTTAATGAGATCCCATTTGTCCATTTTGGCTTTTGCTGCCGTTGCTTTTGGTGTTTTAGACATGGAATCTTTGCCCATGCCTATGTCCTGAATGGTACTACCTAGGTTTTCCTCTAGGATTTTTATGGTATTAGGTCTAACATTTAAGTCTCTAATCCATCTTGAATTAATTTTCGTATAAGGAGTAAGGAAAGGATCCAGTTTCAGCTTTCTACTTATGGCTAGCCAATTTTCCCAGCACCATTTATTAAATAGGGAATCCTTTCGCCATTTCTTGTTTCTCTCAGGTTTGTCAAAGATCAGATGGCTGTAGATGTGTGGTATTATTTCTGAGGACTCTGTTCTGTTCCATTGGTCTATATCTCTGTTTTGGTACCAGTACCATGCTGTTTTGGTTACTGTAGCCTTGTAGTATAGTTTGAAGTCAGGTAGCGTGATGCCTCCAGCTTTGTTCTTTTGACTTAGGATTGTCTTGGAGATGCGGGCTCTTTTTTGGTTCCATATGAACTTTAAAGCAGTTTTTTCCAATTCTGTGAAGAAACTCATTGGTAGCTTGATGGGGATGGCATTGAATCTATAAATTACCTTGGGCAGTATGGCCATTTTCACGATATTGATTCTTCCTATCCATGAGCATGGTATGTTCTTCCATTTGTTTGTGTCCTCTTTTATTTCACTGAGCAGTGGTTTGTAGTTCTCCTTCAAGAGGTCCTTTACATCCCTTGTAAGTTGGATTCCTAGGTATTTGATTCTCTTTGAAGCCATTGTGAATGGAAGTTCATTCCTGATTTGGCTCTCTGTTTGTCTGTTACTGGTGTATAAGAATGCTTGTGATTTTTGCACACTGATTTTGTATCCTGAGACTTTGCTGAAGTTGCTTATCAGCTTAAGGAGATTTTGGGCTGAGACAATGGGGTTTTCTAAATATACAATCATGTCATCTGCAAACAGGGACAATTTGACTTCTTCTTTTCCTAACTGAATACCCTTGATTTCTTTCTCTTGCCTGATTGCCCTAGCCAGAACTTCCAACACTATGTTGAATAGGAGTGGTGAGAGAGGGCATCCCTGTCTTGTGCCAGTTTTCAAAGGGAATTTTTCCAGTTTTTGCCCATTCAGTATGATATTGGCTGTGGGTTTGTCATAAATAGCTCTTATTATTTTGAGGTACGTTCCATCAATACCGAATTTATTGTGAGTTTTTAGCATGAAGGGCTGTTGAATTTTGTCAAAAGCCTTTTCTGCATCAATTGAGATAATCATGTGGTTCTTGTCTTTGGTTCTGTTTATATGCTGGATTATGTTTATTGATTTGCGAATGTTGAACCAGCCTTGCATCCCAGGGATGAAGCCCACTTGATCATGGTGGATAAGCTTTTTGATGTGTTGCTGAATCCGGTTTGCCAGTATTTTACTGAGGATTTTTGCATCGATGTTCATCAGGGATATTGGTCTAAAATTCTCTTTTTTTGTTGTGTCCTTGCCAGGCTTTGGTATCAGGATGATATTGGCCTCATAAAATGAGTTAGGGAGGATTCCCTCTTTTTCTATTGATTGGAATAGTTTCAGAAGGAATGGTACCAACTCCTCCTTGTACCTCTGGTAGAATTCAGCTGTGAATCCATCTGGTCCTGGACTTTTTTTGGTTGGTAGGCTATTAATTGTTGCCTCAATTTCAGAGCCTGCTATTGGTCTATTCAGGGATTCAACTTCTTCCTGGTTTAGTCTTGGAAGAGTGTAAGTGTCCAGGAAATTATCCATTTCTTCTAGATTTTCCAGTTTATTTGCGTAGAGGTGTTTATAGTATGCTCTGATGGTAGTTTGTATTTCTGTGGGGTCGGTGGTGATATCCCCTTTATCATTTTTAATTGCGTCGATTTGATTCTTCTCTCTTTTCTTCTTTATTAGTCTGGCTAGTGGTCTGTCAATTTTGTTGATCTTTTCAAAAAACCAACTCCTGGATTCATTGATTTTTTGGAGGGTTTTTTGTGTCTCTATCTCCTTCAGTTCTGCTCTGATCTTAGTTATTTCTTGCCTTCTGCTAGCTTTCGAATGTGTTTGCTCTTGCTTCTCTAGTTCTTTTAATTGCGATGTTAGAGTGTCAATTTTAGATCTTTCCTGCTTTCTCTTGTGGGCATTTAGTGCTATAAATTTCCCTCTACACACTGCTTTAAATGTGTCCCAGAGATTCTGGTATGTTGTATCTTTGTTGTCATTGGTTTCAAAGAACATCTTTATTTCTGCCTTCATTTCGTTATGTACCCAGTAGTCATTCAGGAGCAGGTTGTTCAGTTTCCATGTAGTTGAGCGGTTTTGATTGAGTTTCTTAGTCCTGAGTTCTAGTTTGATTGCACTGTGGTCTGAGAGACAGTTTGTTATAATTTCTGTTCTTGTACATTTGCTGAGGAGTGCTTTACTTCCAATTACGTGGTCAATTTTGGAGTAAGTATGATGTGGTGCTGAGAAGAATGTATATTCTGTTGATTTAGGGTGGAGAGTTCTATAGATGTCTATTAGGTCTGCTTGCTGCAGAGATGAGTTCAATTCCTGGATATCCTTGTTAACTTTCTGTCTTGTTGATCTGTCTAATGTTGACAGTGGAGTGTTGAAGTCTCCCATCATTATTGTATGGGAGTCTAAGTCTCTTTGTAAGTCTCTAAGGACTTGCTTTATGAATCTGGGTGCTCCTGTATTGGGTGCATATATATTTAGGATAGTTAGCTCTTCCTGTTGAATTGATCCCTTTACCATTATGTAATGGCCTTCTTTGTCTCTTTTGATCTTTGATGGTTTAAAGTCTGTTTTATCAGAGACTAGTATTGCAACCCCTGCTTTTTTTTGTTCTCCATTTGCTTGGTAAATCTTCCTCCATCCCTTTATTTTGAGCCTATGTATGTCTCTGCGTGTGAGATGGGTCTCCTGAATACAGCAGACTGATGGGTCTTGACTCTTTATCCAGTTTGCCAGTCTGTGTCTTTTAATTGGAGCATTTAGTCCATTTACATTTAAGGTTAAGATTGTTATGTGTGAACTTGATCCTGCCATTATGATATTAACTGGTTATTTTGCTCGTTAGTTGATGCAGTTTCTTCCTAGCCTCGATGGTCTTTACATTTTGGCATGTTTTTGCAATGGCTGGTACCGGTTGTTCCTTTCCATGTTTAGTGCTTCCTTCAGGGTCTCTTGTAAGGCAGGCCTAGTGGTGACAAAATCTCTAAGCATTTGCTTATCTGTAAAGGATTTTATTTCTCCTTCACTTATGAAACTTAGTTTGGCTGGATATGAAATTCTGGGTTTAAAATTCTTTTCTTTAAGAATGTTGAATATTGGCCCCCACTCTCTTCTGGCTTAGAGAGTTTCTGCCGAGAGATCTGCTGTTAGTCTGATGGGCTTCCCTTTGTGGGTAACCCGACCTTTCTCTCTGGCTGCCCTTAAGATTTTTTCCTTCATTTCAACTTTGGTGAATCTGGCAATTATGTGTCTTGGAGTTGCTCTTCTCGAGGAGTATCTTTGTGGCGTTCTCTGTATTTCCTGGATTTGAATGTTGGCCTGCCCTACTAGGTTGGGGAAGTTCTCCTGGATGATATCCTGAAGAGTGTTTTCCAACTTGGTTCCATTTTCCCCCTCACTTTCAGGCACCCCAATCAGACGTAGATTTGGTCTTTTTACATAATCCCATACTTCTTGCAGGCTTTGTTCATTTCTTTTTCTTCTTTTTTCTTTTGGTTTCTCTTCTCGCTTCATTTCATTCATTTGATCCTCAATCGCTGATACTCTTTCTTCTAGTTGATCGAGTCGGTTACTGAAGCTTGTGCATTTGTCACGTATTTCTCGTGTCATGGTTTTCATCTCTTTCATTTCGTTTAGGACCTTCTCTGCATTAATTACTCTAGCCATCAATTCTTCCACTTTTTTTTCAAGATTTTTAGTTTCTTTGCGCTGGGTACGTAATTCCTCCTTTAGCTCCGAGAAATTTGATGGACTGAAGCCTTCTTCTCTCATCTCGTCAAAGTTATTCTCCGTCCAGCTTTGATCCGTTGCTGGCGATGAGCTGCGCTCCTTTGCCGGGGGAGATGCGCTCTTATTTTTTGAATTTCCAGCTTTTCTGCCCTGCTTTTTCCCCATCTTTGTGGTTTTATCTGCCTCTGGTCTTTGATGATGGTGATGTACTGATGGGGTTTTGGTGTAGGTGTCCTTCCTGTTTGATAGTTTTCCTTCTAACAGTCAGGACCCTCAGCTGTAGGTCTGTTGGAGATTGCTTGAGGTCCACTCCAGACCCTGTTTGCCTGGGTATCAGCAGCAGAGGCTGCAGAAGATAGAATATTTCTGAACAGCGAGTGTACCTGTCTGATTCTTGCTTTGGAAGCTTCCTCTCAGGGGTGTACTCCACCCTGTGAGGTGTGGGGTGTCAGACTGCCCCTAGTGGGGGATGTCTCCCAGTTAGGCTACTCAGGGGTCAGGGACCCACTTGAGCAGGGAGTCTGTCCCTTCTCAGATCTCAACCTCCGTGTTGGGAGATCCACTGCTCTCTTCAAAGCTGTCAGACAGAGTCGTTTGCGTCTGCAGAGGTGTCTGCTGCGTTTGTTTAGTTTACTGTGCCCTGTCCCCAGAGGTGGAGTCTACAGAGACAGGCAGGTTTCCTTGAGCTGCTGTGAGCTCCACCCAGTTCAAGCTTCCCAGCAGCTTTGTTTACCTACTTAAGCCTCAGCAATGGCAGGCGCCCCTCCCCCAGCCTCGCTGCTGCCTTGCCGGTAGATCACAGACTGCTGTGCTAGCAATGAGGGAGGCTCCGTGGGTGTGGGACCCTCCCGGCCAGGTGTGGGATATGATCTCCTGGTGTGCCTGTTTGCTTAAAGCGCAGTATTGGGGTGGGAGTTACCCGATTTTCCAGGTGTTGTGTGTCTCAGTTCCCCTGGCTAGGAAAAGGGACTCCCTTCCCCCTTGCGCTTCCCAGGTGAGGCAATGCCTCGCCCTGCTTCAGCTCTCGCTGGTCGGGCTGCAGCAGCTGACCAGCACCGATCGTCCGGCACTCCCCAGTGAGATGAACCCAGTACCTCAGTTGAAAATGCAGAAATCACCGGTCTTCTGTGTTGCTCGCGCTGGGAGTTGGAGACTGGAGCTGCTCCTATTCGGCCATCTTGCTCTGCCCCCCAGATTTAAATTATTAAGCCAATGCCGTATATATGTTTCATTTGCAAATGAAGTACCTTCATGTAAAGATTTCTTTCAGTTCTTCATGTTGTTTTTCACAAAGATTTCACAAGGAAGGAAAGCACATTCAATGGTGTTAATGCATTTCAACTATTTGAACTGTGCTTCTATTTATGATCTGAGCTGCTACTTATTCATTCATTCCCTAAATCAACATTTAGTCACCCATAGTTTGCAGGCACTGGCGATGCCATAATCACTAAGACAGGGCTCCCCTCATGAAGTTCACAGGCCAGCAATGGAGATAGACAGTACATAACAATCACCAATATTATGTGGTCAATGCTAAAATAGAAATATATGTCTAATCTTAGAACACCTTGGTTGGAGAAAAGGGGGGAAGAGATAGTAGGTGAAACAAAAGGCACCTAGGAGGGGAAAGCTTAACAGACTGAGAAACTGTAAATAGGTGTTTACTGGAGACTGATAAATATACAGACCTTGTGCATCTGGCTAGTCAGCACATGGAGAGCAGAACAAGACCAGCACATTTGCAAGGTAAATTAAATTTGTTTTTTTGGTCCCATGATGCATCCCAGTAGAAGAGCTTATTAATTAGGAAAGTTCTCCTGACCCAGTGGAGAACGTGGAATGCATTCAGGGAAACAGAGAAGCTCCATTCTAATGCTGGTTGGCAGTATGGTGGCAGGGCGGGGAAGAAATAATTTGCATGCCTTTGTGGTACTGGGCATTTGGGCTACACTCCATATATATTATATAAAGGCATAAAGGTAGTCTTAGTCTGGACTGATTAAGTAGCTAGATAGAGCAGACGTCAGAATTTTCAGAATCTGTAAATGGATGGGACAAGGAAAGGAAAGACCGGCACATCTCGACATATCCAAAAGAATGAAATTCTTTTGAAGAGTTGTAAAATCAAGACAGAAACAGTTACCCTCAGAAGTTCAAAAGTGCTACCTACTCTTCCATGTTTATATTATAAATTCCTTATGTCTAAAAGCTTCAAATTTCATCTAAGAGTTATTAGGGGTCTCCCATATGAACTTACTGGCAAACCTTTCCATTATAGCCTTGGTTTTCAGAAGAGCATGCTAGAACATACTGGAAGCCATAGGATAAAACTGGTATATTCTCTTAAAAATGTCAATTTCACATTATGAAAAATCCTCTAAGATATTTCTATAACAAAACTGTAGTGAATATAATGTGGATTTGGATGTAGAATTCATTTTAAAGCTTATGGTGAAACAAGAGTCTTCAAAAAAAATTGAACTTTCTATAGGTACACTTAAACTTTCTCTGCCATTATGGGAACATTAATGAAGAAATTTGAAAGGCATTTCCTTATTTAATTCTAACAAATGTGTCATGCTCCCTACTTTACACTTGAGGAGGTTAAGGCTTACAGAAGTTATTAATTTGCCCCAAATTATACAGCTTCCTTAATTAGAAATTTTCCATGGATGTTTAAATTTCAGCTTGAACAGACAAGCAAGATAAGGGCCAATCTTAACTTCTCAGGGTATATTATTATATATTAGCACTGACATTTCAAACTGTCATTTATCCCACTGTTTTTGTCTAAAACAATAAAAAATCTTAAAAATCTAAGTGTTCCATATGTACTAAGAACCGGAAACTTTCAAAGCTCCTTTTATCAAACGATTTATGTGTTTAAGATTCTTCTTACCCTTTGAGTTGTCTTTGGGAAAACAGTGCTTAACTGTTGCCAAAGGGATACCAACTTTTCATGCATCGATTTTACTTGCTCAGGAAGGTTAAGTGATGATCCTAAGCACGCACTACTGGCATGAGTCCATCTAATTTAAGAAAGGCTTAGGGAGTGATTGGCATAACAAGGCAAACCCTCCAAGGAGCTATAGGACACAGATGGAGCCTGAGATATAAGTATTAGCTATAAAAGAACTTACCATTTCAAGACCCAAGTCTTTTTCATCTTTGTAATCCAGACACAAGGCAACACCATTGATGTGAAACATTATTCTTTTTCAGCAACAGCTCTACAGTTGCTCAGGAATGTATGCAGGATACTGTCTTTTGGCATTCAGTATCTGTATCCACCCACAGTACCTAAAAGACTGGAAATCTGAAAACTACATTTACCAAACTCCCTTAACACTACAATTTCAGATGTGATATAGGTTCTGCCAACTACCTACACTCATAGGCGATATGAAAAGCAGGAAGGAGGTAGAGGCCATTGTCTTCTATGGTCCTTTGGGCATAAAAGTATGGCCCAACAGGATGATGCTGCATGGATTTCACAATCCCTGTAGTAGTTGCATGATCTCTGCATGACAGTCAAATTGGTAGATGACCTTGAAGTCAGCCTAAAGGGGGGCTCCTATTTTGATATCTCTAACCTTTCCAATAGTTTAGTAAATAGCTAATTATCTGTGTTACATTTCTTTCTGCTTGATATACCTAGAGAGATTTATTCCAGGGAATCTGATGGAAATCAGGTCTATAGTACCATCATGAGTTATTGCTGGTAAAAATGATGCTTAGAAGGCCAAACACAGGAATCTGAAACTTGTGGAAATAGATGGGTATTTCCTTCTCATTTTTTGTTGTTTTTTTTAAGCTAAGGATTGTGTGTTAATGCCTGCAGGACTTGTAGTAGGATGGTTGTAAAATGTCTTAGAATGCTGCTCTCTTCAAGGGCTTAGCTGATCTTGGCATCCTGTGAACCCTGAGCAAAATTTAGTCATCTTCAGTAGGAAATCCTGTGACCAGAAGTGACATTATTTGCTAATGAGCTTCTCTTTCCAGTGTTGGATTTTTCCCATTGTCACAATATAAGAATCCGTTTGTTTTCTAGAGGTGATTACTTACAACAGCGATTTTATTCAGTTGTATCTCAAATCAAATTCTCAACTCTGATGGTACATTAGTATCACTCAGGGTTCTTTATGGAAAACAGTATGGCGATTCCTCAAAGATCTAGAACTAGAAGTACCATATGACCCAGCCATCCCATTACTGGGTATATACCCAAAGGATTATAAATCATGCTGCTATAAAGACACATGCACACGTATGTTTATTGCGGCACTATTCACAATAGCAAAGACTTGGAATCAACCCAAACGTCCATCAGTGACAGACTGGATTAAGAAAATGTGGCACATATACACCATGGAATACTATGCAGCCATAAAAAAGGATGAGTTTGTGTCCTTTGTAGGGACATGGATGCAGCTGGAAACCATCATTCTTAGCAAACTATCACAAGAACAGAAAACCAAACACCACATGTTCTCACTCATAGGTGGGAACTGAACAATGAGATCACTTGGACTCGGAAAGGGGAACATCACACACCGGGGCCTATCATGGGGAGAGGGGAGTGGGGAGGGATTGCATTGGGAGTTATACCTGATGTAAATGACGAGTTGATGGGTGCTGACAAGTTGATGGGTGCAGCACAGCAACATGGCACAAGTATACATATGTAACAAACCTGCACGTTATACACATGTACCCTAGAACTTAAAGTATAATAATAATAATAATAATAATAAAATGATATGCAGGGCCTTACCTCCAGAGGTATAATATAATTGATTTTGGTGGAATCCAGGCATCAGTATTTTTCAAACTTTTCCAAAAATGTAACCAGGGCTGAGAACAACTGAACTGGGCCAAACTATAACACTGAAGGTGAGCATAACTCACAGAAAACTTGCATAGTAAATAGATAAAGCCAATATAAAGGCATGCGAAATGCTCTAGTGATAACTTAAATACCCATAAAAGTAAAAGTTTAAAGAAGGACTACAGTGAGACCTGAAGTTGTCCAGAAAGGGGTGATCAGGAAGGAGTAGTTCGGGCTGAACTCTGAACTGTGAATGAAATTTGCACAAGTGAAAAAGAGTGAATGGGGTAATCCAGGTAGCAGAAACTACAAGGATAAAGGAACAAAGCAGGTGTGAGCATGTCATGCAATGTGGACAGTTGAGAGTCAACTGGGCAAGAGGAGGAAGGTGAGAAAGTACAAATTTGGACAAGGTAAAGTGGAGTCAGACTACGGAAGACCTCAGAAGTCAGGCAAAGGAGCCTATGCTGGTAACATTAGGCAATTGGAGGGTCAGTGAAAGGGATGTCCTTGGTTTTCTGTCATGACAGATGGTGCCGTCTTTGGCAAAGTAAGATTGCTGAAATCAAAAAGTATTTGAGCTTGATAGTGATAGCTTATCTCTGAACATAGCAAGTTTCTTAGAATGGGGAAAGATGTTAATGTAACTTGGAGTTTAAGCAGCATTAAAATAGTATATCAGCTGTTACTTAGCTGACATTTATTCCTTCAAAATCCTCTATAGCTTTATTGTTACCTTTTACTTGTGGAAGGAAACCAGGGAACAGTAAAAATATGTTGGGGAAGCTTAGTCTTTCCTCATCATAAAACCTCACATTAGTCTAGTTGACATGTGTTGAGGACACTCTCAGTGCTCCACCCAGATACCCTCTAATACCTTTTGCCATTTCAGTGGATACTTTCTCTGGTTTCTATGTGCCTTTGTTTCTAACACCTGTACCTCTGGCTCTCTTTAGAGGATGCCCCACAGGCAACCGGATTTGCATCCCCACAGGCAACTGTGAAGAGCCAGAAGCACCTAGGATTGATATTACCCACCAACTGCCCTGCTCCCTGACAGGCCTGAAAAATGATTGATAGAATGCTGGAATATGAAAGCCTACCTCCTTCCCTCCAAGTTGAGGCAAAATCTGGAACATAATTTACACTCCAGGGCTCCCCTGCAGGATCAGACTGAAGCTAACTTTCAGGAAGTTTCGTTGAGATTGCAAGCTTGTGTAGCATCCTCTCCTCCCCTTCCTTTCTTCCCCCATTTCCCTGTTAATCACCCCTAGAAGCACTTCCTTTTATCATGTGTACAGGAATCCATGTTTCAGGGTCTCTTCCAGAGAACCCAAACTAGAACAGCTCACTCTGATGAACAAATTGCTCTTACATGTACCACGTTTACAGTCACTCATGGATTTTTATTGTTCACTCTCCCATGGAATTTTTTTTTTTTTTTTTTTTTGAGACAGTTTCACTCTGTTGCCCAGACTGGAGAACAGTGGCATAATCATAGCTCACTGCAACCTCAACCTCGCAGGTTCAAGTGATCCTCCCATCTCAGCCTCCTGAGTAGCTGGGGCCACAGGCATGTGCTACCATGCTCAGAGAATTTTTTTAAAAATTTTTGGTAGAGATGGGGTCTCCCTGTGTTGCCCAGGATGAGATATTTTTTTTTAACGTATGTCTTTTTTATAGCAAGTACCAGGATGAAGCTGAAAATCTGACTTGGGAGTTTTTCCAGCAAGTCAAGACAATTACTTTCCATTTATACCAAATCTGAAGTTATTAAAGATCTCACCAAGTTCAAGCCCTACATCTGATGTTATTAGATCAGAAAGGATTATTTTTTAAGAATCACTGTTTAGCAAATACTTCTCCATTCATACCATTCCTGGCTTTAGTACAAATGATTTGTCTTATGATTCAGAACCAAAATGCATTCTATAAAAGCTCATAATTTTGACCACAGTTGTCTATTGGTAGAACAATCTTTTTTTTTTTTTTTTTTTTTTTTTTTTGGCAGATTCAAGTAATCCATCACCCAGTTTTTTTCTTCACTTTCTTATTGTGGTAAAATACGCATAACAAAATTTATCATCTTAATCATTTTCAGGTGTACAGTTCATTGGTATTATGTATATTCATATTGTTATAGAACCATCACCAGCCATCCATCTGCAGAACTTTTACATCTTGCAAAACTGAAACTCTATACCCACTGAATAATAACTTCCCATTACCCACTTCCCACCAGCCTCTGGCAACCACCATTCTACCTTCTGTCTCTATGATTTTGACTGCTCTAAGGACCCCATATAAATGGAATCATACAGTATTTGTCTTTTTGGAACTTGCTTATTTAATCTAGCATAATGTCCTCAAAGTTCGCCCATGTTGTAGCATACATCAGAATTTCCTTCCTTGGTAAGGCTAATGGATAAGGAGGAACTTACTTCTGCCATTTTGCTATTTTATTTCTATATGCCTTATAGCTTTTTTATTTCCCACTTCCTGCATTACTGTCTTTCCTGTTTAGTTAATTTTTGAGTTTAAATATTTCAATAGCTTTCTCATTTCCTGTTGTATATTTTCTATTTTCTTTGTAGCTTTCATAAAGATTACATTTAAAATCCTTAAGTTAAACACTGTAATTTGAATTTATACCAGTTTAACTTCAATAACACACAAAAATGCTGCTTCTTTACCTCTCCATCCCCACTCCTTTCAGTTATTGACTGAAATTACATATTTATGTAAATATGTAAAAAATATGTAAAAATTACATATTTATACATTGTGTGTCCAAAAACATAAACTAATACTTTTTTAATGCATTGGCCTTTTAAATTATATAGAAAACAAAATATGGAGTTATCAACCAAAGTTATAATTATTCTATCTTTTAAATTAATTATTGCTTCTGAATGTATTACTCCCTTAAATCATGTAGGAAACAATAAGCAGGGTTACAAACCATTTTTACAATAATCTAGCTTTCATAATCGCCCACGTATTTACCTTTACTGAGATCATTATTTCTTCAGATAGCTTCAAGTTGCTGTCTGGTGTTCTTTCATTTCAACCTGAAGGACACCCCTTAGCATTTTTCCAGGGAAAGTCTAAACAAACCCCTCAGCTTTTGTTTATCTGGGAATATCTTAATTTCTCTTTTAATCTTGAAGGACAGTTTTGTTGCATATAGAATTCTTAGTTGGAAGGTTTTTCTTTTCACACTTTGAATGTATCATCTGATTGCTTTCTAGCCTCCAAAGTTTCTGATGAGAAATCTGCTGATAATTTTATTGAGGATCACTTGTATATGATGAGTCACTTCTCTCTTGCTGTTTTCAAGATTCTTTCTTTGTATTTGGATTTTGACAGTTTGATTATAATGTGTTTTGGTGTAGGTCTCTGAATTCATTCTACTTGGAGTTTGTTGAGCTTCTTGGATGTTTATGTTAATATTTTTCATCAAATTTAAGGAGTTTTCAGAAAATAATTATTTAAATATTCTCTTCTCTCTGCCTCTTTCTCTCTTCTTTTGAAACTGAAAATATGCATGTTCGTCCACTTGATAGTGTACCACAGGTCACTTACACTCTGTTCACTTTGCTTCAATCTTTTTTCTTTCTGTTCCTGAGACTCGATAATTTCTATTGTTCTATCTTCAAGTTCATTTATTCTTTCTTCTGCCTGCTCAAATCTGCCATTGAATCCCACTAGTGATTTTTTAATTTCAGCTATTATATTGTTCAGCTCTAAAATGTTTTCCTTTCGTTTTAGGTTTTTTTGTCTTTGTATTTATATTTCCATTTTGTTAATACATTTTTTTTCTTCACTTTCTCCATGTCTTCCTTTAGTTCTTTGAGTATATTTAAGACAGTTGTTTTTAAAATCTTTGTCTAGTAGGTCTGCCATTAGGTCTTTTTCAGGGACAGCTTCTGTTGGTTTGGGTTATTTTTTCTTTTGAATGATGACCCATACTTTCTTGTTTCTTTGTATGCTTTGTAACTTTTTGTTGAAAACTGTACATTGTAATCTAATATTATGATAACTCTGCATATCAGATTCTTCTTCTATCCCAGGGTTTGATTTGTTGTTTCTTTTGTTTTGTTTTTATTGTTATAGGCTGCCCCTGTGCCAAGGATCAGCCTGAGATATAAACTTAAGGTCTTCTCAGGTCTTTTTTTGAAGTTGTGCCTTTCCCTGTGTACGCACAGTGACTTTCTAATTCTCCCTGTACACGTGATTGCTTTTGAATGTCCTAGTCTTTAATGTCTGGCTCCCAAAAGGGGAAGAAAGAAAAATAAAGGGAGAAAGGGTACTGGCCCTTTAAATCACCTGGAAGTCATTTTAGCCAGAGTGGGAGGGGCTTGCAGCAATGGAGAGAGGTGCAACAACCATGGACAGCACTTCTTTGTCTGCACCTCTGTGATCAGAAGAAACAATCAGCAGTCAGATCACAGGTTACAGATATTTGGAAGACAGGATATTTTTTGCCCACTCTGTCTCCTGAAAACTGTAAGCTGCTCTAGGAGTGCAAGTACAGTTGCTTCTCATGGAGCTGGGGGTGGGGGTATCTGCTGCTGTGCTAAGGGCTGAAATTGACTGAAATTAACCATAATTTACAATCCAAGCCTTCCCCTGTAAGTTGCAAGCTTTCAATAGCCTTCAGAGTTAAAAAATGGTACATTAGACATATTCTGCCAGTACAATTGTTGTCTTGGTGGGGAAACAGATTCCTCGTACTTTTTACTCAGACATCTTCCCAGAATCCTCTGATCATCCAGTTTTATATGCCATTTTTTAAAAAGTCTCTCCCCTGTTCTTTACTCAAAAATCATTGCATAATTTTCTTTTTGTTACACCAGACAAAACTTCAGCAACATGAAAATACACATGCACACACATATACTCTTCATATCTTTTTCTAAACAGAAGTATCTTTTTGGAGAATATTATATTTCACATTGATGTACCTAGCTTAGTGCCTGGCGTGTAATAGGCATATAAAAGGAAATATATTTTTGAATTTGCATTAATAGTAACATTGTTTTTCTCCGTACATCCCACTTGCCACTGTGAATCCAGTTATTGAGACAAATACTCAATATTGAGGAAAATACTACCTTTTTTAGGAGGAGGCTGGATGCAGTGGGAATCTCCCTCAGAGAGAAAGAAGGGGAAAGTCCACCTCTTCTGCCCTGGTGGAATGTGAGGAAGAGGAAGTAGGGGAACTGAAATGAAAGAGTAAGAATGTGTGTCCTGACCCCTCTGCTATGGATTGAATCCTTGTAGTGGAGAGGTCTGTTACATGGTCTGAGAAAGAAGTTGAAATATGAGTGGTTTCAAAGTGCACTCTTAATTGGTAACTTCTGAGATGGCAGGCAAGTGGGGAGAAGCATACTTGGTAGAGAAGTCCTGATGTGATATTCTTTGGTAACACCTAACTTCCCATATGTGGAATGGATCTGAAAGTTTTCACATGTCCCAAAGGGTGATGAGAATGAAGCTTGAGAATCTACTGGGTAGCTTGCCAAGGAGGGTCTCTGTGGAAGAATAAGTAGCCTAATATCTGAGGGATACAAGAAAGGTCATTCAGGAAATGGTTGGTCAGAAGAGTGGGTCAAACCTTGGAGGCTGCACAAAGCCAGAGAGAATTAAGGTGCGACCCAGGAAGCAAGGAGAGATGGCTAATTGTAATGAGAAAACAAACTATAAGATCTATAAGCCATGGACTACAGCAGTGAATACCAGAGAGCAGCCAGAACCAGGACCATACCAAGTATACCTCAGAGGATAACAGACAAACCCCATCCAGACAAGACCAACCCAATAATGGAAATAGTCTGGGTCATCTACCACTCACTCCTAACACTAAAAGGACCACAAGCTTCCCCATCCAACCAAAATTGGGAAAGAAGAATAAGAGGAAAAACAAAAGCTTCAATGAGGAGTTAAAATTTGGATTCAGTGAATATTAGAGAATATGGATTGAGTCATATAAAAAAGATTATTTAAACCAGAAGAGAGAGAAAATCTGTTAATTTTTTTCTTGTGCTAGCTATCTATGGTCATGCACAATTTTATACTGATCCTATAATAAATTATTATAAACAGTAGTTTAAACAACGCAGATTTATTATCTCACAGTTCTGGATGTCAAAAGTCTGACACAGTCTCATTGGGCTAAAATAAAAATGTCACCAGGGCTGCACTCCTTTCTGAAGGTTCTAGGGAAGAATCAATTCCCTTGCCTTTTCTAGATTCTGGAGGTCATCCATAGTCCTTGGTTATTGGCATCCTTCATCTCCAAAGCCAACATCTCTGACCATTCTTCCATATCATATCTCCCTTCCCCTCATTCCAGCTGGGAAAAGTTCTCTACTTTTAAGGACTCGCATGATTAAATTGATCTCACCCAGATAATTCAGAATAATATCCCCATCTCAAGATTTTTAACATAATCACATTTGCAAAATCTCCTTTGTCATGTAAGGTAAATATAATTGCCAGTGATTAGGGTGTTGACATCTTTAGGTAACCATTATTCCATCTGCCACAGGCCATAATAAGGCTGCATAACCAGCAGTCACCAAACCTCAGTAGCATACAACAAGAAGTTTATTGCTCATGAGTATGAGTCAGTTAAGGGCTGGCCAACCAGCTTCATTTGCTGGCCTTGTCTGCGAATATTCACATATCTGGAGGCTAATTGACTGTTGGCCTGACAGCTGAAGCTGCTCAGCTCTGCTCTGCTCTATGTGCCTCTCATCCTCCAGCAGATAAGCCCAAGCATATTCCAATGCAACAGCAGAGCTGTCAGAAGTATAAATACTCAAGACTCCTTAAGGCTCAGGCTCAGAATGATCACACGGCCACTTTCACTTCATTTTATTGGTCTGTCCCAAAGTTAGAATGGAGGCACCACAGATTTGCATGGCAAAAGGCATGTATCCAGAGAAGGGAGAATTGGAGCCATTCTGCACTCTACCATATCTCCCATCCCCACTCATACCAACGCCTGCTACTAAGCCAATGATAGGTGCTATGAGCCAACTGAGACCACTCTATGCTTGTATATCAGTAAGTTTAAGCTGTGTTATCAGGTACAGGAACACAATAAATGTTCATTACATGGAATTGATTTTAATTCTATAGTGAACAGCATGGTTATTATATGAGCATATCAAAACTGAAGAAAACTATGAAGTAAATGAGAATAAAATAGCTGTATCATCTTTATTTGAATACTTTTGTTAAAGTGATCATGTTTTCTGCTTTAAGTATCTTCACAACTTTGTGATTTCCAGCCAGATTTTCCCCACTTGTAAATGTAGCATTTCCTACATATCTAATAATTCAAAAATAATAGAATTTGGCTGGGCAAATCCTAGACTTGGGAGGAAAAAGCAAAACAGAATACAAACAAAGAAATACATATAAATATCTGAAAAATAGTTAAAATCCAAACTTTTCAAAACTATATATTTTAAATTGTATTTTGATCAAATTTTTATTTCACAGCAGAGCTAGTTTGCATAAGCAAATTTGTTCATTTGTGAGAGAAAACCTTTATACATTAAGGTTATGTAACAAAGAGACTCTTTAAGGTTGTATTAATTTTTTCCTAAAATATACTCATTTTGAACAATGAGCCCAAATGATTTCATTCTAAAAAGATCAAGGCCAAAAACTGACATAATGTGAGTCTACTTGAAAGCGAATTTTGAATCTTTAACTATAATGAGTAAATCCATGCAAACACAATGCCTCTGATTGACCACTTTTCTAATGCAATTCATTATTTTGGCTGTTTTTGCAGATGATCACCTGATAATGCATTTTTCTCAGCCCTTTCCTGTTTCTATATTTGTCATGTCTTTTTACTGTGTTCACTGCTGAGAACCACCTACACCCCCCGGCCTTACTTCTGGTCTTGAGCCACTCATGCCTTGGGCATCCTCCATTTCTACTAATTCTAGGAAGAGTGGAGTTAGGTCAAGATGCCTAACTCTTGTATGGCAGGGGTGAGCCCAGGCATGTAGTAAGCCCTCCAAGCTTGTTGCCCACCTTTCTCATGCCAAGTCATCTGTGGTGGTTAATTTCATATGTCAACTTGACTGGGCCATGGGGTGCCTAGATATCTGGTCTAATGTTATTCTGTGTTTGTGGTGAAGGTGTTTTGGGATAAGATTAACATTTGAATTGGTAGACTGAGTAAAGCAGATTGCCCTCTCTAACATAGGTTACCCTCATCCAGTCAGTTGAAAGCCTGACTAGAACAAAAAGGCTGACCCCTTCTGAAATACAAGGGAACTCCTCCTGCCTGAGTACTTGAGCTAGGACATTGTGTTTTGTTTTGTTGTTTTCCTGCCACCAAAACATTGGTTCTTCCTGGGTCTTGAGCCTGCCAACTTCCGAACTGGAATTTATACCATCAGCTCTCCCAGTTCTTAGGCCTTCAGACTCAGACTGGAATTACATTATCAGCTCTCCTGGGTCACCAGTCTGCTGACTACAGTTCTTGGCACTTCTCAGCCTCTGTAATAGCTGAGAAGTCATAATAGTCAATTTTTTATTATATATAAATCTCCTCTTGGTTCTGTTTCTATGGAGAATCCCCTGGCAACTGGGTACATAAACTAAAAATCCTGATTAAATCACTCCACTGCTCAACAACCTCCAATGGGTTTTCATTATAAATAGAATAAATCTCAAACTTTTACAATGACCAATAGCTGCTACAAAATTTGATCCCCTATATGCCTCTCCAAAGTCATCTCCTTTGACTCTCCCTTCACTCTTTTCCATCTGCACTGAAATTTCTATCTCAGGACTTTTGTATTTGCTATTCCCTCTGCCTGAAACAACCCTTATTAATTCAGTCCACAGATATTTCTTATATGTTTCAGACACTATTCTAGTTCATATGAACTATACACACAAAAATGTTTTCCCTGGTAAAGCATACATTCTCTTCCTTAAGATCTTTCATGGCTGCTTTCTGGGCCTTATCTGACTTTCCTAGACAAAGAAATTCCTACCCTTAGTCACCCTATCCCATAATCCCCTTTTGTTTTCTTCATTCTTACCATGTGTGAAATGATTTATTTATTGCCGGTCTCACCATTTTAGACTGTGATCTGCATATCTGTCTTGTTCCTTTCCAGTGTCAAGAACTGTACCAGGCATTGGAGAGAAAAGAGGTGCACAGCATTGTTCACTAAACCCTATAATCTGGTGCATCCGCACTCAACTCGTTTGTGTGATTTTGCACAGGAAATGTGGCTATTTGAATAAATAATCAGTCATTATAATTGCCCATTGAAATTCTGTTTAGCAATAATAGAACTATATACTTAAAGAAAGCCCCAGAGTTGATTTTAGAGATGGCTGTTCTAAAACTTGTTTACTTCCAAACATAATAAAGTGATTGTGGATATGAGAAAAAAAGATTTTAGAAAACATTTTTTGAGCTGTGATTTTCTACTGCCAAGACATTGTATATTAAAATAGCCAATCATCTCAATCAGGAATGACCAATGCTTATGACCCCAGAAGTTTGGAGTAGGTTAGGGTCAAGGTTAGGGACAAGTCATTGAGGCTCAAAAAGGCAGAAGATGGTGGGTTTGTGGGGTTATCAGTTAGTTTCTTCTAGCCTCATGGAGGGAAGGCACAGTGAATTCCACCCTAGCACTTCCTCTCTCTCTCTCTCCCTCTTTTCTCACTTCACTGGTGGGGATAGCACAGTTATAGAATTCAGCTCAACCAGGAAGCAGCATGAAAGTCAGGAGTAACACTTCTTGAACACGGATAAGCTATGCCCTTCTTCAAGGTTGTAAGGAAGGCTGATTCCATTTCCAGTGCATGGCTGATATTGAAATGCCTTCAGATCTAGACATATCTGTGTGGGGGTGAAGAGTGGAGACTTCCTTCTTCCTCATTGTACCTAAAGAAGCTTCCAGTTCTGTAGTGTGAGCTTGGTCTTGTCTTCACAACACAGGAGGACTGCATCAGACTGTTTGCCTATCAGCAATACCATAAGACAACAACAGCAACGATGGAAGAGTCTTGGGCCAACATAACAATAAAAACACAATATTTCCAGGGTTTTGCTCAAGGTAATAATGGTCAGAACTTAGACCCTTGGACCAAATGACCAACACTAAAGTTCTTAGAATCATAGTCAAGCAAGAACTGTAGGGATGGAAGGAAGACATTCTTGTAAATAGGAGGCATCACAGCTGGGAGTAAGTTAGCACAAATAAAGAAGTCATGACAAATTAATTTTGTATCACAACATGACAAAACAGAACATATCAGTTTCATAAATATTTAAAGCACAATTTTGAAATGAACATCTATTTCCCTTGAAGTAGGATTGTTTGTATTTCTATAAAGGATACTCTTAGAAACAGTTCACTGTATCAAGTGTCAGTTAATTTATTTAGAATTGAGTCTGAAAATCCCATTGACATTGAAAAATTACCCGTTAATTTGCTTTGATTCTGTAAGAGATTGAAACTTTTCTTCTTACACAAGTCTGAAGGTTAAACATATACATATACACTATATGTATACTATGTATGTATATACTATAGTATATACCTATATAGTGTGTGTATGTATATGTATGTGCTATATACATAAAAGAGTATATAGCATAAAGGGTATTTATAGATAAAGGGTCACAGGGACTTGGAAACATCTGAGTCCATGGGAATGGTAAGTGCCAAAGGGGATGGGCAGCTTACCAATGGTGATGTTATAGTGACTCATCAAAAATACCCCAAAATGATAAAGTTTAAAAAACTGACATCTCAGGTTATATCAGCTATGGATAAAGCTTAGGTAACTTGTCTGGTATTAAATCATAAACTTTCTAAAACACAGGACCTATCTTTTTTTTGTTGGTTGCTTCAGAGATTATCTCATTGTATTTTGTGTCCTGGAATTTCACAATGGTATATCTAGGTGTACTTTCAGTTGTTGTTTGTTTGTTTGTTTGTTTTGTTTTGTTTTGTTTTGTTTTGTTTTGCAAAGGAGTCTCACTCTGTCACCCAGGCTGGAGTGCAGTGGCACAGTCCCTGCTCACTGCAACCTCTGCCTCCTGGGTTCAAGCAATTCTCCTGCCTCAGCCTCCTGAGTAGCTGGGATTACAGGTGCACGCCACCACGCCCAGCTAATTTTTGCATTTTTAGTAGAGATGGAGTTTCACCATGTTGGTCAGGCTGGTTTCAAACTTCTGACCTCGTGATCTGCCCACCTCAGCCTCCCAATGTGCTTTTAGTTTTCTTAATCCTCCTTTATGTATTTGTGCTTCTAGAATCTGGGGATTAGTTCCTTCATCAGTTATAGAAAAACATCTCAACTATTCTTGCCAAAGAATTGACTCACATTTCCTCTTTCTAGAACTCCAATTAAATGTGTGTTGGTTCTTCTCACTCTCTTAATGAGAATTAATTCTCTTAATGTGTGTTGGTTCTTCTCATTCTCTTAATTTTCTCTTAATTATCTTCCTGTTTCTATATCTCTAACTCTCTCTGTTTCATTCTGAAGCTATTTTCCAGTGCATGCTAGTTCTCTTTGCTGTAAAACTAGGAATTGGGTTAATTGTCTTGCCTATATTGTTCCTTTCAGAAATCCATTTGTTTATTTTTCAAATTTACCCATTTTTTACAGTTGTCTTTCATTTATCTCTTTATGTCTTTAATTATTTCAAACATACTTATTTTACCATCTTAATCAAATGGTTCTATTATCTAAAGTTCTTGAGGGTATAGTTCTGCTTTTATGACTGGTGATTCTCAGTTATGGGGTATTGCTATCCTGTGAGTTTCCTAATTTTGGATTATGGGCTCAAGTTCAATGGCATTGTATGGGTAAGAATCTGTGGGCCCAGTACTGAATATACATCCATTCAAAGAGGATTTCTATGTACTTCTTCCAAGTACACCAAGAGTTTCACTAGTTTATGGTTACTCTAATGTTAAATCTTTGACTTTGTGGCTCCTGGATCATCTGCTTGAGGTGCAGGCCCATTATGACAAATTTTCACAGGAGATTTTTACCCCAGTGAGAGTGTAAGCCAAGCAAGACATACAAGCTTCTTTTGATGTCTACCTGCTCCATTTAGGAATGATTTTTCCTAGATACCCTTTAACTAAGTCTATCAGTCAGGATTCAGTCTAAGTATTTCCTGTAGGAATACTGTGAAGAAGTACTCATGTAAATCATCATAGGTTTTGGAAATATGAAATTTAAAGACAATTGCCACAGCTCTGTTTCACCACTTGGTTTCAGGAGCATAAGAACTTAGTCCACCATCCAAGTCAATTACTTCAGAAAACACCTCAGAGGATCATAACTTCTGCGCAATCTCGGAGGGTGGTTCATAGTATTACACCAAGAAGCAACAGCAAAACTTAGTATCTGCAGCTTACATATCTGTGCTTGACCACCAGGGGGAGAACAATGACTTCAGCTTCTCTTCCACCCTCAAGATCTTTCATAATTCTATATCGTTGGCCAAATCTAAGACAGAATACTATGTACAGAGGATTTGGAGGAATTATGTTATTAGGCGTCTAGCTACTCCAATATTGAACAGAGCATATGAATTGAGAAAGGTGCTTCATGCCAACAAACAAGTCAGTAAATTAAGGACATAACCTTTCAAATTCCTGGGTTTACCCAGAAGACACGGTTCAAACCTTTCTCATTTGAAATCAAAGTGAATGGAAACATTTCCTGTTTCCATATATTAAAATCTAATCTTTGATGACATTAAGACTGATAACCCCCATTAGGTACACTACAGGGAAGTTATAACTTCACGTCATCAATTTATTTCATGTTTACTACGACCTCTTTGTCTTTTGCCTGCATTCTGTTTTGCCAACTACACATTTAAAGTGAAGCTTGTTATAGTTTGTCCAGCATTTCTAGGAATTTTATAACAGGAGAGTGTTCCTATTAGGAAGCTCACCAATATTGCTACAACAACAATTATGTATAATTTTTTTGCTGTGAGTTTATCTTTTTGGGACGCCATGAAGTAGGGGAGAGTTCTTTGTGACTCTGGATTTTGGAACAGATTTTTTTTTCTCCCACTGGAACTTGGTTTTCATTCATCTCACTTACACTTTTTGTTTTAACTTTTCAGCTTGAGGTTTCTGGGCCATACAGGTTATATCAATTCAGAACTCATTCTACATGATGTTTTTATTCTCACAGACAACTCTTTTATTCACACCACATACCAGGGCAGATAGCAATATTCTTTGTATTTTATACTAGGAGAGGAAGTTATCCACTTTGCATTATTGGGGCAGCCTTTTGAGGCTTTGTAGCTTTATTTATGGGACACGATTCTAGCTTCTTTAAATGTGCAGGCTAAAGCACAAATATCCTATTCCTGTCTGGGCATCAAAACCCAGTCTCCAACCCCCAGGACCTGATACTCTCATGGGCTTCCATCGCATCAGTTTCTGCCTAGTACTCTGGTGTTCAGTTTCCTCTTCACTTGTGGTATCAGGGGATTTTCTTTATTTTCTTTCAAGTTCAGCTGTGTTGAAGATGATTACTACATTTTGTCCAGTATCTCTGCCTAAGCCTTTCCTTATCAGCTCTGCCTGCCATATTACTGGAAGCTTTGGGCACTTTCCATTTTATCTAATATTATCTGAAAAGGGCAAGGGGCTATAGTCTTTCAAGTGTTCTCTATAGCATATACTTGTAAACATAAAACTAAAATACGATGAAAAAGATTAAAAAAATAAAAGAGGTATATGGCATTAAAAATATTGGAATGGTTTTGAAAAGATGTCTCAATTTTACATTTTTTAGTTTATTAAAGAAAATACATCTAGAAAATATTGATAATTTTGTAAGTCAGAGGAATCACAAAAGTGGAGTGCATCTTGAAGTCAATACTGTATTTGATAAACTGTTTTGTGGCATTCACGTAGCTGACTTGAGGCATATTCGTTGTGAGCTAATATGCTTATGAGCATGGCTTATTAAGGAGCACCAGTATAGGGATGCTGATGGAATGACCTGATCTCAACCTGTAAGGAGTTAGGGGGAAGATTTTCAGCATTTATATTGAGGATGTAGATTAAAGAGAAGACAAAATAATGTCAATAGACAACAAAAAACAAGAGAGAATAGAATTTCTAAACCATCTTGATATGCTAAAATGCTGAGCCAAGTACATAAGACAACTTTGAGAGAGAAGGAGAATTTTAGGGTGTCCTTGGTGTGATTGGCTTTAATGTTCTCCATGTTGATACTCTGCAAAAGCTATCCAATGAAATCTAAGTTCTTTTAAATTATTTATTGAGGTATAATTTCACTCAATGTAAACACATACCAGATTTAATGTGCTTTGATAAATGTACACATCCAGGTAACAACCATCCAAATCTAGATATGGAACAATCTCATCATCTCAAGGATGAATCTTCCCAGTCAATCTTCTCCCCCAGCCAGAGACAACCACTGTTCTGATTTCTGTCATCAGGTCTTAATTTCACCTGACTTAGAACTTCATACAAATGAACTGATATTATTTGTGCACTCTTTGCTTGGCTTCTGTTGTTCAAAATAATATTTTAAAAATTCATCCGTATTTTGTGTGTATCAGTTGTGTGGGTTTTTTTTTTTTTTTTGCTTTGTTTTGTTTTATGTGTGTTGTTTTTGCTTTGTTTCATGAAAAATAGTCCATTGTATGAATATACTATAATTTGCTTATTCCCATTCTGTTATTAAAAGTACAAAATGGAAACTCCAAGTTGGGAGGTGAGATCATTTCAGCATATCAAGATGGTGTAAATAAAAGTTGGAATTAAGGAAGCCAGAGGGACATTTTCTTTGGAGGGTACTGTGGTGTTTTCCCTCTTTCCTCCCACAACTGGGCAAAGGGAGAGAAATGTTCCCCAGCTCACCTGAAGCCCAGCCTGGAGAATATAAACAGGAGATTACAACCTTAAGACTTATTTGAGATCTTTCCTACCCCCAGCTCCACCCCTTATGCCAGAGGGTTCCAAAACTAAGGCTAGCAGACTAAGTGGGGATGTGGAGCTGATGAAGAAAGAAGCCTGAAGTCTCCCAAGCCACACATTCTTCCCTTCTAGCCCAGCACACTCCTCAGCTTTTAGACCTGAAGTAGGCCAGATCTGAGAGGGGAAATAATACAGTTTGGAGTGGAAATATTAATTACTAAAATGAGACAATTAATATGAGTGGATGGCTTTTATCAATATAAGAGTAACTGGAATTAATATGAGTGGATGACTTTTATCCATATGAGAGTAACTGGAAACATGTTAAGAACTCTGAGATTTTCTTCCAGAGCAAAAATCACTGAGCAGTTGGAGAAAAGAATAAAGTTGTTTTGCGCTAATATCCAATTGAGCTCCGTGGGTATTCCATGAAACAGTCATAATCTGATATTAAAATATTTGATAATGGAAATACTGCCTATATTTTTCTAAGGCTTATAGTTAATGCTTTGAATAAACCATACAAACCAAAGCTACAGCTAATATTAAAAGGTGTACAGGTTCCATCATCAGAATGCCAACTCAGTTGGGTTAGGATAGACTCACAGTGTCAACAAATATGAACTTCAGATACTTTCCCATTTAAAGAAAGGTGAACTTTTTGCCTGGCAAGTTTTTGTTAAAATTTTCACTACCCATTATACTATTCTAGACTAAAATGTTCATATAAAAAAGGGAAATATAGCACTTACATATTTCTAAAATTCAGGTTTTGGAAGCGTAATTCAAAACTGTAAAATTTAGAGCATAAACTTTTTTTTTTTTCTTTGAGACAGGGTCACACTCTGTCACCCAGGCTGCAGTGCAGTGGTCCAGGCTGGAGTGCAGTGGCATGATCACAGCTCACATCAGCCTCAACCTCCAGGGCTCAAGTGATCCTCCCACCTCAGGCTCCTGAGTAGCTAGAACTAAAGGTGCATGCTTAGAGCACAAATTTTCAAAGCGATTTTTTTTCATCCATTTTTTACTAGTGGCAATACAATCAATTGGGTTATACTACAAATACTATTTAAATATCTTGATAACCAAAAATGCTAGGTTGATCATTGATCATTGATCATTGATCTACCTTATCATTTTGTCATAGCCAGAATAAGAATTGCATTTACGAAAATACCAAATCTCTGCTCATGAAACGTGACAAGGTGATGGCAGACAGGTGGATGGTTAACTAGGGAAATTTCGCTGCTAAGTTATCCACCATAACTGTTTAGAAATGTCTTTCTCATCAGTGAAAATGGAGAAAATTCTGCTTGCCACCTGATTCTTCATGAAAACATACTCCTCAAACTAAAAGAGATATGTTGCATCTCTAGCATGACTTCCAGAGGGGGGAAAAAAAAAAAAAATATATATATATATATATATATATATATTTTAAAAACATTAAAAAGATATATTGTAACTGCAAAGCACTGTGAGAGTAATTGAACGTTTCTAGCAATGCTGGAGCTTCAGTGACACAGTCCTTTAAGCTCTGCTTCCAGTAGAAGAAGAAGGAGACGTAGGGGGAAGTAAAAAATATGCTTTGAAAAAATAATAAAGTTAGTGATAAGATCCTTGAAATTAAAAAATTGGATGTCAAATTTCACGGCTTATGCATTCTACTACAATATTATCCCCTTTATTCATGATAAATGCATTTAGTAAGCAATTACCATATGTCAGAATTATATCCTTAGAAACTCAAAAGAAGAGTATGTTTCATTCAGGAAGTAGGACTTGTGTACATGAAATAAATAACAGTACCATATTGGACTTTAGGAAAATCTGCAAGTAGGCAGTAGAGTCCTGAAACACTTTCTTCTGTTCCTAAATTCTCAAACCAACTTGCTCTGACAGGAAAACTTA